>NW_018164719.1:332327-361432 GCF_001263595.1 Phalaenopsis equestris | reverse complement strand
ATATATATATATAAACTCCCAAAAAAATAAAATTAAGATTACCTTGCATAAACTCTAATCTATATAAAAAAAATTATAATTCAACAGCCAAAAAAAATTTATTAAAAAATAAAAATCTTAGAAAATTTCTTATTTTATTTTTAAAATTATTAATGTATATATTTCCTTAGAAGCTTTGAAAAGAAATTCATTAATCCCGATAAGTCATTACATTTGTCCTGAAGAGTCAAATATATATATATATATAAATTTTATTTACCATGTGAATTTTATGTCAAGATGGACGGAATTTGACACGTACCACAATAAAAAAACAAAAAAGCATTTTTCAAAAAAGGTTCGACAGAATAATAAAATTTTATTCCAAAAAAAAGTATAATAATATTTATTAGAAGCATTAAGAAATTGTCGGCACTCGTTTTGCTAAGGATGAACCTTTTTCTCGACTCGGCACATGATGGAAAATAATACACATGATGAAGTGACAGCCATTTATAATAGAAATCTTTTTATAAATACTCATGCTTGCGGGGAAATTCGTAACGATTGAGTAGTAGTATCGTCTTAATGTTTTATAGAACTCAGTACAAGTTTAGGTGAAAGAAAACAATCAGTAATGACATGGTAAATCCGTAAAGAAAAAAAATCACGGGGTCTAACCTAGATATATAGATCTACTACATCTACATGTTGATGATTATAGAGATCCATTATCCCACAAATAAGATGGGGTTACTGAGTTTTCTAAATTATAACGTATACTTGTGTCATCCGATCGCTGATGGTAGACGGTGATTGAAGGTGGTCGACGGTGGTTAGCAGTTGATGACGGTTAGTGGTGGTTGACGACAAAAGTTGTGCTCGACGGTGGTCGGTGGCTGTCGATAACAGTTAGCAATAGTCAACGGTGATCAATGGCCTTCGACGGTTGTCAGTGTGTCTCGACGGTGGTTGATGACTACCAACGACAATCGATGGTGACATAAGTGGTGTTGGACTTTAGCTCATTCTCAAAACTTTAAGTTCTCTCTCAAGTCTCCAGCCTCCTCTCATGAGAGAGGTGAGATTCTATTTATAGTGTTCTAGGTGCAATAAATGTATGAATATAAATTACTTTGATCCGACAACCCGAAGGGCTTCTTTTGATCACTTGGCGTTTAATGAACATTTAATTGTCTAAACGATGTCAGAAGTGAACAATCTTAGGCTTGTTGGATTCTTCTTGTTGATAAGCTTAATTCGATTATAAGTTTTTTAGATTCGACATTCATTTAACTTTCTAAATATTTGCCGAAAAATTTTCAAGAATGATTTAATGACTTAATCTGAGCTTGATTTAACTTAGATTAGATTAGTTTTGGTAACATTGAGTTCTTCTTGTTGAGCCGGTCAGTTTGATTGTAAGTTTGTTGAAATCAGAGTTCTGGGTGAGTTTTTATGGAGGTTTGAATGTTTTTTGCTTTAAAAATCACATCGAGATCTAAGCCGTTTCTCAAGATGTATGTCCGACGTGGAGATTTGCTGGAGATGTAGGAATTTACTATATTTTTAATGTTATGTTTATATATTTGTGAATGTCTAATGTATTAGTTATACTATCTAATGATTTAATTCTATTTATCTAATAATTTAATTATATTATACAATAATTTCAGTGTATTGAGGGGTTAAGTATGTGAAACATTTCAAAAAATCAATCCCACCCTCAAACAGTTTTTTTCATAACAAAATGAGGCATAAGAAAAAAATAAGAAAATTGTTTGAAACATTAAGGGCAAAACCTCATTCATAATAATTATAAATATAACTATTATTATTATTATTATTATTATTATTATTATTATTGACGCATGCTAGAAAATCCGCGGCAGTAAAGTAACAGATTTTCGTCTTAACATTGTACGAGAATTTAACACACACACAGATGAAAGAGAAATAAACAGTGACGACTCCAAAAATTTTTACGTGAAAAATCCATAAAAAGAATAAATCACGGGCCTAACCCAGTTATAAAAACTCACTATTGATTGATGATTACAGAGACCCCTTGTCCCACAGAAAGGAAATTGTTATTAGATTTTACAAGTTACAACGTTAAATGACGACGTATGGTCAACAGTGGTTGACGAAGGTCGGCGGTGGTTGACGGCAGTAGAATGACGATCGACGGTGGTTGACGGAGGTCAGCGGTGATCGACGGTGGTCAACAGCGGCCTACGCTGTTCGACAGAGGTGGGCGGTGGTCGACACTGGTGGTCGACAATGATCGATGATGGCGGGGATGATATTGGACTTGAGCTCCTTTTCAAAGTTTCAAGTTCTCTCTTAAGTCTCCTCCCTCATGTGAGTGGTGTGGTTCTATTTATAGTGTTTTGGGTGCAATTAATGCATGAATATGAACTTTTTTGTTTAGACGGTCCAAAGAGCTTTCCCCGATCGGATAGTGTTTGATGGACATTTGAGTGCCTTAACAATATCAGAATTGATCAATCTTGGGCTTGTTGGATTAGTCTTGTCAAAACACACGACTCGACTGTAAACTCGATGAATTCAACATTCGTTTGAAATTTCAAATGCGTTTGAAAATGTTTCAAGAATGGTTTAATCACTTGTATGGGCTTGATTTTACTCAGATTGGACTAACTTTGAAATCATTAGGTCTGTCTCATCGAGTCGGTCAGTTTGATTATAAGTTTACTGAAATCAGAGCTCTGTATGACTTTATATTAAGATTTGAATATTTCTTGCCCAAAATATTGCATCGAGATTCGTACCGGATGATGAAAATTTATTAGTGGCGTATGGTCATCCAAAAATATCCAGATTTAGAGCTGAGATAAGCTCCTAAAAAAAATAATGATATAAATTATTCTTATATACATATAAATAATGCTATATATATATATATATATATATATATACATATATATAACACGTCCGTTTTAAAAAAAATTATATCTATTTGTTTGATGCAGGATTAAACACTCTAATTGAAGATAAACTGATTTGTTGTAGCCCTTGTACATGTATATGTTGATATTTGTAGCATTTTTAATCATCTGATGTGACAATTGTAGATGATAATAATGTATTTCTTTGTTGTAATGTATTGTAGATGATAATAATGTATTTCTTTGTTGCTTCTACGGTTTTTATGGCTTTTTAATTGTGCAAAATTCTTCTGAGGCTCGTAGCCTTCCAAGGAATTTTATACACCTGTGTCTTCAGAGGCTTGTAGACTTCTAGGTTTTTGATGTATTTGTGCTTTCTGAGGGTTGTAGCATTCTGAGGTTTTTGAGTGTATCTGTGTCTGCTGAGGCTTGTAACCTTCTGAGGTCTTTGACGTACGTGCACCTTCTGAGGCTTGTAGCCTTCTGAGGTCTTTGAGTGGAGACTCTGTCAACCACTTTCTCTCATGGAGTCTTTCTTGTGAGGACCTTGTCCACTACTATCTTCCTATCGAGACTTGCCTCTTAGGCTCGTCATCCAGAGGCATTGTAACTTCTCATTGAGTTTTGCCTCTTCGGCTTGACCTTTAGTACCATATCTTCCCGTCAAGTCTTGCCTCTAGGCTCGACTTTTAGAGGCATGATAACTTCTCATCAAGTCTTGTCATTTGTTCTTGGCTTTCAGGAGTACCGTATCTTCCCGTCGAGTCTTGCCTCTTGGGCTCGACTCTTTGGTACCTCTTTTCCTCAAGGAGGCTTTCTACACAAAAATCTTTCATGATAAAATAAGAAAATTTCAATGAAATGACATTTTAAAGCAACATGAAAATTTTACTAAAATAAAATTAAGGGTTTATAAGTCAGTCTTTTACTCAGATAAGATGAGTTAGAGTTACACTTCTCGTTCGATAACTCCAATGATTTTATTTTGGTTCCTCTCACATTGTTCTTATAAGTAGTGACTAGGTGACCTTGGTGTATTAGACGTTCAATTTCTTCCTTTAATTAAAAACATCTTTCTGTTGAATGTTCTTTTGCACTTTGAAAATGACAATATTGAGACTGGTCTTCACCATCTAGATTTCTTAAAAGCTTTGGCCACTTGACATTCTCTTCCTCCAAGATTGTCATTAAGATGTTAACAAGTGATGTGTACTAATTCTCTGATTGCTGCTCACGATTCCCCTGTGGTCTAAACTTTTTTCCTTGTGAGATTTGATTGGTATCCCTAACGTTATTCTTGCGCTTGCCTCTAATCACTCAAATTGTTCCTTATGAGCAATGATGACCTCATCTGCAGAGATTTGTGCCTCAATACGGTGAACAAGTTTAGCATAAGGACGAACCGTCTCCCGCATCAATAATGAGTAGAAGGGTCCTGAGCTGAGCTCCCCAAGGAAGACTCCTCTTAGTAAATCCAGATCTACTCCTGAAATCTGTCGGGCTTCAGTAGAAAACCTGCGTAAGTAGTCATTCAATGATTATCCTTTTCTTTAATGAATTCCCGAGAGATGGGATGAATCATTGATGATTCGTCAGTTTGCTACGAACTGTTCCACAAATAGTCTGGGAAGCTCGTTAAAGGTGTTTACTGTGCCCCTAACAGAGAGTTGAATTAGGTATAAGCTTGTCCATTAAGAGTATCCTGGAAAACCTGACACATAAGTGCATCAGAGACATGTTAAATGTGCATGATAGTTCGATAATGATTAATATGTTTGTAGGGGTCAGTTATCTCTTCATACGTGTCGACTTTCAAAAGCTTCAAACCTGTTGGGATGGGGCGTTGGAGGATTGCATCCGCTAAGGGAGAGGATTCATAGATGTTACGGTGCGTGTGCAAGCGATATTTTTTTCTCTAGAGGGAACTCTTCTAGAATAAGGTATTGTAGTTCATTACGAATGACATCATCTGGAATGGCGGCAAGACGTGGCGGTGCGAGGTGAGATGAATTAGTGAAACTTATGGTGTCTAGGAGTTCAACATCACGACTTGGCAGGGGAGGTGTTCCCTCTTGGGGAGGGGGGTCGATACATGTTCCTTCAAGCAATATGTTTCTTGTAGGTCGTAGATTTAATGGTAAATGAATTTCGTTCATTGATGTAGGCAACAACTGTTGATCCCCGCGTATGAGTTTTAGGATCTTTAGTTGTGACTCCCCCATTCTGCGCATTTGTTCTTTTGTAGAAAGACCCAAATGCCTCGTTGGCGTGATAACATCTTCCAGGACAGGAAGATGAAGAAGCATGTCGCCTTTCGCTTCAAGACTGCTCCCTGGAATGATGAGTGTTGAAGCGGGATACTCTGTTATCACAAATATTGTGTCTGGTGGCCATGTTGCAAACCGCGTAAGTACTTCAGTTGTGGGATTGAAACTTTTCCCACAAACAGAGTCAAATTGATGCGTGCTAGAAAATCCATGGTGGTAGAGTAACGCATTATCGCCTTAGCGTTGTACAAGAATTCAACACACACACAAATGAAAGAGAAAAAAAAATAGTGATGACTCCAAAAATTTTTATGTGGAAAACCCGTAAAAGGAAAAAACCACGTGGTCTGATCTAGTTATAAAAATTCATTATAGGTTGATGATTACATAGATCCCTTTTACCATAGAAGGGAAATAATTATTAAATTTTTCAAGTTACAACGTCGACTAACATCGTCTGGCCAGCGGTGACCGACGGAGATCGGCGGTGATCGCGGTGGTTGACAACAGTCGAATGACGACAGACAGTGGTTGACGGAGGTCAGCGGTGATTGACGGTGGTCAACATATGTCTGTGGTGGTCGATGGAGGTGGGCAATGATCGACGACGGTCGGTGATGGTCAACGACGATCGACGATGACAGAGATGATGTTGGACTCGAGCTCCTTCTCAAAACTTCAAGTTCTCTCTCAAACCTCCTCCCTAAAGTGATGGGTGGGGTTCTATTTATAATGTTATTGGTGCAGTTAATGCAGAAATATAAACCATTTTGATCAGATGGTCCGAAGAGCTTCTCTCGATCGGATGACGTTTGATTGACATTTGTGTGCCTTAACAATGTCAGAATTGAGCAATCTTGGGCTTGTTGGATTCGTCTTGTCGAAACGGTCGACTCGGCTATAAACTCGTTGAATTCAACATTTGTTTGACCTTTCAAATCTGTCCAAAAATCTTCCAAGAATTGTTTAATAACTTGATATGGGATTGATTTGCTCGGATTTGACTAACTTTGATATCATTAACTCCGTCTCATCGAGTAGGTCAGTTTGATTATAAATTTGCTGAAATCAGAGCTCTGAATGACTTTTTATCAAGATTTAAATATTTCTTGCCCAAAATACTTTCTCGAGATTCGAGTTGGATGATGAAAATTTGTTAGTGGCTTATCAATTATTATAATTATAGAACACCTTCCATTTATTTAGATATATAAAAAATGGGGGCACTTACATGCACATAATTCTTATATATTTTTATGTTGAACACCCAAGCTTTTATATTTACATGTATAACACTCAAATCTTTGACTTCACATGTAAATACTATTATCACAAGCCAGAAGATTCACAGTGACAGTAATAATTTAACTTCTTAGTGTTAAACAAAAATCTGTCACAAATGCATATAAAAGAAAAGTAATATGAGGAGTTACCATAATTTTTACATGAAAAAATCTAGCAAGAGAAAAAATGCGGCCTAGCTTAAGCAAAATAATCCGTTATGTGATTGTAAGTATAATCATATTGACTCTTCTTTTGAATCCAAAAAGATGAATTTATAAAATGTTCTAAATATAAATATCACATGTTAGGTGTTATGTAAATGAATAAGAATTATGTTATTATGCACACAAATTTTTGAAAAATTATATCATTTAATTAGTTTCTTAGAACTAGAATTTTTTGCCCCGTTCTTTGGGGGAAAATATTATATCAGGACTTTTAACGTAGAGAGTTTAGAGTTCATTGATATGCAAACATGTGACTTCAAGGAAACACACACACTTTCCTGTTATCCGGCCCGATAACACAAGAGAATATTCCTCATGTGTTATTCTATGTTATTCAGGTGTTATTGTGATGATATTGATGTGTTATTGTGTTCTGCAAATATTCCAGTGTTATAATAACACAATAACACGTTAATACCACTACAATAACACTTGAATAATGCGGAATAACACAGGAGTAATATTCTCCTGTGTTATCGGGCTGAATCACAAGAAAGCACGCGCGTTTCCTTGAAGCCACTTGTCAGCATATCAGTAAACTCCGAATGTAACTCGACATTAGGAGTCCTGATGTAATATTTTTCCCGTGTTCCAATTACTCATTAAAACGTGTCAAAATTTAATATGAATTATATATATATCTATATATGAGGACACGTCGGGACTAGTTGTAGGTAAACGTCGACATCATCGCGTAGCATTATTTCCACAGAGGAGAGGAGTCTACTGTACCAAAAATTTCCTCATTCCCCGAAGAAAACGAAGCCCGCATTGCAGACATTAATTATCAGATGCGGAATGAAAATATGCTTTTGCATTCTAGTAATTAAATGAATATTATTTTCCTACATTTAATAAACAAATGTGAATCTCTTACAGCTTTGACAATGGAGGTGTGTACTCTGCCATATGAAATTTACGCATCATTATTTTTCAATATAAATTGAGCTGTGGTATGCCCACCATTTGCTTTTCGGCACATCTGCATTTTCTCATAGGCTTTCGAAATAAGATCATGCTAGTGAATCAGACGCTTGCGCGTGAAACATTAACAATTCTCGTGCGGCTTTGCTTTTCGGTAAACCGGTCCTCCTTATATGGCCCATAAAGAAAATTTTAGCTGCTCATTGGCATATTCCCACTTGTATACTCAAGTGGGGAACTTGTTCAAAGAAAGTAGTGCAAAATAAAAACTCTATTATGAAAAAAGGGTTGCAATTAGGGGTGTTGGTAACAAGCAGATTGCTGAGCTGACTCGAGCTCGACTCATGAACTGAGTGTTATGAGAAAATAATACAGATGCGTAGAAATTCACACAATAAAATTGAAGCACAAAGACTTGAGTGGTTCGGTGTTAAATAGATTCGCCTACGTTTATGAGGACGGAGGTTCTATTAGTACCGGATGAGCAGAAATAAAAAAAGG
The DNA here is from genome assembly GCF_001263595.1 of Phalaenopsis equestris. Taxonomy (NCBI): domain Eukaryota; kingdom Viridiplantae; phylum Streptophyta; class Magnoliopsida; order Asparagales; family Orchidaceae; genus Phalaenopsis; species Phalaenopsis equestris. The sequence goes on along the minus strand of NW_018164719.1, from coordinate 353,338 downwards.
TTTGGGGGTTACAACAAAACACTTCTCATCATACCTCTCCCATATGACCCTTATATCATTTATATAGAAGAGGATTAGGTCATACAAGGAAAACCCCAAAAAAGAAACAAATCATCATAATATACTCATTATATAAAAGCCATAAATACAATGCTGAGCTCGATGAGCTAACAAGTTAAGCTCAAGTTTACACCTACTCCACTAGTTAGCTCATAAGCCAACCCATTCGAATATATATATATAAAGTGTATTCAAAATATATTATATTTGAGGTTTTTATCATTAAAAAAGTTTGTAAAATAATATTTTATATTTATATTAAATGGTTTCTTATTATTTCTCTTATAATTGTTCAATGTATTTATCATTTTATTATAATATTATCTTAAAATAATATTATTTTTTTCTGTCATATCAACCAAGCGTGAGCCGGTTCGAACTCGCAGACCCAAGTTCAAGTTCAGCTCAAAACTCAACAAAATTAATCAAGCTTAAATTCAAAGTCAAAGATCGCTCGAGTTCAACTCAACTCGTTTATACCCCTAATTGCAACGAGAAAATTTTACATCATGACTCTGGATGTTCGGGCAACGGCTTGGATGCAACTAGAAGAGCAGAGGTTCGATTCATCCCCTCCTTTACTTCATCCAGGCCGTTGTTCGGACACCTGAGTCTTCAATTGTAAAGAGTGCTATATCTCACTTTTCCATGAAGATCCTTTCGCTCTTCTGAATTTTATTTTATTTTATTTTTTAGATTTAAAATATTTATTTTTAGTCCATATTTATTAAAAGTAAATATTAAAATACGCTGGACCAAGCAACGTAGGAGGTTGGCCGCCTGTTGCTTGTCCGTCAACAAGTTGGCAAGCAGCAGTTGGTAGGCAAATTGTGGCGGGCGATAGTTTAAAAATTATTTTTACTGTTCTTAAAAATTAAGTTATTTTATTTTTAAAAAAATAGAACATGCACATAAATATATTAAAACAAATAATTTCTTAAATTTAAAGCCAAAAAATAAAAAAAATTTAAAATATAATAAATATATTTTATTTTAAAAAGAGCACAATTGAATATTAATTTGAATAATTATTTTATAAGTGAATATATTTGAATTTCTTGGTGTTTCATTAACATATGTTTTTGAATAATACTACTTAAAATCTATACGTGTTTACATATTTAACACATAAGCTTTACATGTTTATATTTGTAATATTTTAATGTCATAAATATATATATTTTTATTTAAAATAAATAAATAATAATGATATTTTTGACGTAATATTTAAAATTTATATTATAAATATAAATATAAAAATTTAGATGGTCAGTACATGGTCCATTTGTAGCTCTAAAGTCAGCGAAAAGAAATAAAAAAGGAATCTCAATTTCCGCTTTTGGAGATTTACATTTTGGCCTAACAAAACCCCTATAAATAGGAGATGGATTACGAAGAGGAGTCCTCACCTTCTACTGAGAACCTCCTCTCTGATTCCGACTTCAAGGGAAAAGAGTGTTGTGCGAGGAAGGTGTTCGACCTTTTGCTCCAAAGAATTTTGTTCTGCTTCGTATCTCGAAAGCAGAAATGAAGGTCAATGTTGTTTCACGTAATGGCGAGGAGATTATGAAGGGGTTGGAGCTCGATTCTTCGGTAAGAATGCTGTTGCTGGTGCTGCTGCTGTTTGTTTTATTTTCCTCTAATTGAGCTCTAATAAATTCAATAAAAATGTATAATTTATTAGATTTTAATGTTTATGTATGAAAAGATTAATCATGTTTTGATACAGAATTAGGGAATGATTATAGTTTTGTTAGGAAGGTTTGAAAGGCAAAGGCTTAGTAATGAGATTAAGCTTTTGTTGCAGTTGCTACCTTCCAAAAGGGAGATTTTTCTACTAATATTATGGCGGAAAGCTCTTTTAATTTGCTGTACCTGAAATAAAACAAATATTAACTGTTTGAAGAAGTCAAACCTTCACCCACCAGCACTGGGAAACTTTTTCTTCCTTTCTTTGCGGTTGTTTGTTTCCTTCTGTGGAAAGTCAATGTTGTAAGACTATCTATGGCGGTTGATTTGAAGACATAGTACGAATTATAAAATTCTAGAAGATCTAGGCAGTGTTTTGTAGAGCTTAAATCCAGCCAAACATAAAAAACTGAATTTTAGATCCAACGAGTTTGTGCGGATTTACTAGATTTATTCTTCCCCTGCAAGCTTTTTCTCCCTCAAAATGAGTTTGATAAATCCATATTTACTAAATTCTATTTAAGGTGAATCAGTGATGCAGCCAAACAGGGCCTTAAAGTTGATAAAACATGTTCTTTGCAAAAAAAAAAAAAAAAAAAACAGGATATTTAAATCTTTAAAGCCTCTATCGAATATTTATTATTAATAAGAGATCTCAATCATATTTTATAGAACATGTTCTCAGCGCGTATGTTATGAGTCTGTAAAACTTCTATTGCAGAGTTTCTTTTTCAAATTTTAGTTTTATTTGGAGATCTTTTAAGAGTATCTGAAGCTAAAATTGGTATCTTTGGTTGCAGGCAATGGTGAGCGATCTGCAACAGGCGATATACTCACGGAGTAAGTGATAAAAATTGTATTTTGGCTATTCAATTAAGCAATGAACAGTGTTTTGTAGTTCTATATACTGATAAAGTCAACTCATATGTGATATTTTTATTCATTAGTAGTGTCAGGGAGTCTGAATCAGAAGAAAAGAAATGAATGAGTTAAAATTGTGTTGACTAAATGTGCATAAATAACATTCCCATCCGACAAAAAGTCATCCTTTGATTAATTTAAGATTAAATGAGTATGATTTGGCACCTTATTAATTATCTCGTTCACTAAGCATGTTTTCCATAATCATGTAAAATCATACATGCCCACACATTTTGTCTATTTACATATCTAATACCCAAACTTTCATATTTACATGCTTAAAACTCAAATATTTAATATTAAATTAAAAATACATCTATTGCTTAACTCTTTAAAAGTGACAACTACACCTTTTTATTCATAGGCTAATGACACCTAACCACCACAAATCTAAATATCAAACTTTAGGTGCTAGTATGTAAATATATAAGAATTGTGCGGTATGCATGTAAATTTTTCATTTGTCAGAATGTAAATCAAAATAGTCAAAATAGTCACCGACTTTTGGAAAATGTCATTTTAGTTTGAGATTTTGTTAAAGTGACAATTTAGTCTCAAACTCTGTCACTATGTCTGAAATAGTCCCATGTGAAAGCTACTGCGGCCTCAATTTAAAGAATCTACGACTTCGCTAACATTTTTGCGGACTCTCTCACTAAAACAAACCCATGTAAATAGTCAAAAAATATACTCAATGTGAATCAATAAGAAGCCAAAGTTCACTCTGCCACATCAATGCTAATTCTTTCACATTTCACATGATGCAGACAAGAAGCTCTATCCTGCTCGGCAGCGCCTCACCCTCCCATTTAAATCGGGAGTAGATGGAAAACCAGTTGTCCTCAACCCAAGAAAGAAACTGGTAGATTATGCGGATGGAAATGAAAAACTTATAACTGTAGTGTTCAAGGATTTGGGACCTCAGGTCTCATACAGGACACTCTTCTTCTTGGAGTACTTGGGCCCTTTACTCATATATCCAATCTTCTATTTCCTTCCAGTCTACAAGGTCCTTGGTTTTCAGGAAACCAAAGAAAAGCTTCCTGTTCAGACCTACGCCCTGTATTACTGGGTCTTCCACTACTTGAAACGCATCCTGGAGACTTTCCTTGTTCATAGATTCAGCCATGCCACTTCACCAATCTATAATGTCTACAGAAACTGTACTTACTACTGGACTTTTGCTGCTTGCATTGCTTATAATGTGAACCACCCACTTTACTCATCTGTCAGCGAGATGCAATGGAAGATTGGCTTTACTTTTGGCTTAATTTGCCAATTCGCAAACTTATACTGCCACCTTATTCTGAAAACTCTGAGAAGTCCTGATGGCGCCGGAGGCTATCAAATGCCCAAGGGATTCTTGTTCAACTTTGTGACTTGCGCGAACTACGCAACTGAGATCTATCAGTGGCTTGGTTTCAATATTGCAACGCAAACTTTCGCTGGTTATCTGTTTGTTGCAGTTGGTACTTATTTCATGTATCACTGGGCTGTCGGAAAGCACCAGAGATTGGTTAAGGTCAGTTTAATTTTTTATTTTTTTAGCAAAAATTAATATGTTACTGATTCTGACTTGTGAAATTATGCTGCAGTTGTTTGATGGAAAAGATGGAAGGCCAAAGTTTACAAGACGATGGGTGCTGCTTCCTCCATTTTACTGAAGTGATCTAAAAGTTCTTAATGTTGGCTACTGTGTTTGCTTTGCCAGTTTCATGTGGGAACAAGTTCTAGCTTTTGGGAACTTGAATATATAGCAGCTTTACTCTTTTTTTTTTTTTTTCTGTTTTTATTTCTTACAATGTATCTTTAAGCTGAAATGTTAATGAAAGTCTGGTGTTTTTATATATTGAATATCTTCTTTGATTGTCAAATTCAGCAAAGAAAGTAAGCAGCTGGTTTCAGTATTAAAATTGCATTACGACTAGAACTTGTCCCTTGAGAAATTGGATGAGGATGCACAATGGTTTGTTTTAGTTATTTATGGCAAATTTGCGGTTTTTGCATTGGTAAATTCGGGTCAGTGGGTCGGGTCCGAGTCTGACCCGAAACTGACCCAACTGAATAGGCCTGACCTGAACCGGACCCAAATATTGTACAGGTCGAATGTTCCAACCCAACCCACCTTCAAACCGCTAAACCGAACTCAACAGATATAACCTAAAAGGAATAGCAATAATTTGGGTTAAAATTGGATCAATTTCACCGCAAATTTCAGGGTCAATTTTGGGTCGATTACAGGTTAGCGGGTTGATCTAAAGTCAATTTAGGATTGACAGGTCATTTCTGGTTAGCAGATCAACTTGAACCCGGCATGAAAAACTAAATGGGTTAGTGTCTTTAACCCAAATCCAATCTGAAAATTTTGGGTCAAAGGGAACTCAAATTTTTCAAGTCAGGTTCAAGTCGAGTTGGCATGTTGATTCAATTTTTGACACTAAACTTTACCTTTTACATTTATACTGACCAAATCTTTCATATAACATAAAAAAGACCACTACTTTAAAGAGCTGTTTGTTAGCCGACACTAAGCTGGCTTTATACAAGATTTATGCTAAATCCTGTCAAATGGCAAACAAGGCATTTATACATCCTATATCTTCTTAAATCTATCTTTTTCTCCATTTTGCCTTAAATTCGGGATTTAGTAAATCCCGTTGGACAGGATTTAGAAAAGCTAAAACATCGGGGAAGAGAGAGATTTAATAAATCCTATTAAATTTGTCAAACAATTTCCCTAGATTTATTAGGATTTACTTATTAACATGCCAGACAATTTTATGGATTTGAGACCTTCAAGATTTCATATATCTGGATTTATAAGATTTACTAAAACCTATTTAAACTAAATCCTACTTGCAACCGAACATCCCCTAAATGTTGAAAACCGAAGTACATCTTTTCATGCAAAGATAAGTTAGTATGCATATAAAATTTGAGGTTTAGGTACCGTGATAAATATGTAAATGCACAACAATTAAGTCGTATGCATGTGAATCTTCCCAAAAAAAAAGTTATAGCCAACTACCCATCATGAACTAAAATAGAATAACACACTGTACATCAGAAATGCGTCAGCACAAATCCCAAGAGAACCCAGTGGCTTAAAAGAAAGGAATTAGAACATAGGGCATATTGATGAAAGATCTGATGCAATCCCTTGAACTGAGGCTGTCGACAGACTAGGTGTAGATCACCCGAACCTAGAACTAATGCTGATCGAGCCAAGCAAAAACATTGACCTACCTATCGTCGCAAACCAACTCAGGAAAAGAGTTCAGTATCACTAGCATTCTGATGGACGCCCATGAGGTTTCTCATCGGGGCTAGGAATTGACAATAACATAGCCTTTCAACATCCTAAAGGACTGTCCTGTCAAGAAATGAGTTATCTATTGGGTTCGGTGATTCACCTTTTGCTCGATTGCCTTGTCATGTTTTGTTGACATGAACTCTTGATCTAGGGATCAAAGGTCGATAGTCAGGCTATCTCAGCCGATTAGTAACATCTGGCTGACCAAAGTAGTCATGTCGACCTAAAGCCAGAAAAGATCAACCTACCGACTACACCAACTCAGCATAACCAGCCGAGTAAGCCGTACCTAACTGAAGCCTACCAAACTCAGCCGACCAAACCAAAAGTTTGCCTAGTCATAGACAATAATGCAAAAGGTGAACTACAAGTGGAAGATGTGTGTCCACTTCACAAATTTGAACGCCACTTCTCCAAAAGATAGCCACCCTCTGCTTAGGATCAATGCAATGGTGAACTTCATTTTTTTATGAGTAATAGATGGAAGGAAAGAAAATGTTTTTTTTTTGTCTAATATAGCGCCTGTGTGTACATGTTGATATGCATGCACCCACGTGCACACACAAACTAAGAAAATTTATTGATATGTCTTCAACAAATTTCCATCATTAGACACAAATTATGAGGCATCACGCAGAATTTCAACGCAATATTTCGAGCAATAAATTTTCAAAAATTGATTAAGAGTTATACAGAGCTCTGATTTCAACAAACTTACAGTCAAACTTAACCCAACACTACCAAAATTGATGTAATTTGAGACAAATCAAACTCAGATCAAGTCATTAAACCACTTTTACAACCTTTTTAGGTATATTTGAAAGGTCAAACAAATGTCAAATTTGGTGAGCGTTTAGTGGAATCAAGTGTTTCGACAAGACAAATCCAACGAGCCCAAAAGTGCTCAATTTCGACGTCGGTAAGTCACTCAAATATTGAATAAACACCGTTTCATCAAGGGGATCTCTCCGGGGCATCCGATCAAAGTGGTTTATATCCTGCATTAATTGCACCCATAGCACTATAAATAGAGTCACACCCTTCTCATGGGGAGGAGGGAGCTTGAAGCTTGGGGAAGAGCTTGAAGATCAAAGAAGGAGCTAAAGTCTAATGTCACTTCGATCACAATTCATCGTTTGATGTTGACCACCAGTCGCCGCCAATCGTTGACGACCTCTCACTGACCGCCGTCGATCACCATCGATTGTTGTCTACTTTTTATGACAAAGCACCGTGCAAAGCGACAACAACGTGGAATCAAGAAACAACATGCAAAACAGTGAATCATCCTGAAAACTGAGATGTCACCCCAAAAACTGTGTAAATTGCATCTCGAAGATGGTGTAATGAGGCACCCCACATACGCTCATGCAGCTCTCGACTTTGAACTCCGAGGCCTACGATCATCATCTTAACTCACCACTACGTCATATGTGATCAGCAATGGCCTACATGGTCCCCAGCTCTGACCCCTGCAGTCTACATACATCACTATAACTCGCCACTCGGTCTATATGACTAACTAAATTCTACGGGTCCATAGCTTGTGCAGCAATCGACTCCTACTCCTAAGGCCTACCGACATCATTACTACTCGCTACTACAACCTACGTGACCAACTAAGACCTACATGGTCCCTAACTTCTACAACTCCCGACTCTGACCTCTGTGGCCTATGGACGAAATCATTACTTGTCACTACAATCTACGTGACCAACTAAGACTTGTGTAGTCCCCAACTCGTGTAGCTCCCGAATCCGACCTCCGCGGCCTACACACATCATTACTACCCACTACTATGACCTACTTGACCAACTAAAACCTATGTGATCCACAACTCATGTAGCTCCCAACTCCGTCCCCCTTGGTCCACAGACGTCACTACTACTTATCACTATGACCTACGTGATCAACTGCAACCTGCGTGGTCCATAACTCTTGTAACTGCATACTATGACTTCTTTGGACTATCAAAGATCTTGGAGCAACCATTTACAACCCACCCAACCAAATAATATCATGATACGAATTCTCTGACAAGCTGGTGCTACAACTACCTTCTACAATACTCACCCAAGACCGCTCAATTTTGATATCGTTAAGGCACTCAAATATCCAATAAACACCTTCTTCATCAAGAGAAACTTTTTGGGTCATCCGATTAGAGTGATTCATATTTCTTCATCAATTGCACCTAGAGCTCTATAAATAGAGCCCCAGCTCTCTCAGGAGAAGAGAGTTTGTGGCTTTAGAAAGAGTTTGAATCTTTGAGAAGGAGCTGAAGTCCAGCATCATTCTTGCTCTCAACTCCAACATCATTCTTGCTGTCGTGGACCACCGTCGACTACAACCGACCACCATCGACTACCACCTACCACCAACCGTCGATTGCTATCGGTCACCGCTCGTTCCTTGCAACAAATTCATACGCACGTTAGAGTTGCAACTTAGGAAACCTAGTAACTCTTTTCTGCCTGTGGGACAAGTGGTAACAAATATAATCATCATTTTATAGTGAAACTCTTTTGCTGGCCAATCCCCTCAGTTTTTCACTTCACGAGTTTTTCATGTAAAAACTCCTGGCGTCTCCCCTGATTGTTTTTCTTTCAACTGAATGTGTGCTGAATTTTGGTGCTACACTAAGACAATAATCTACAACTCTACCGACACGAATCTTCCAGCACACATCATTTATATTGAAGAAAAATATTCTCATAATAATGATGTATTATATAGTAGGGAATTTACATACAGGCCACCTAATTCTCATACATTTAAATATTTCATTTCTAAACTTTAATACCGAAACGGTATTTTAGTAATGCTAATAATATTAGTATTTTAGTTTTTTTCATTAATATTGTTAAAAAAAAAGTTAAAAAATTGTACATTATATAAATAAAAATTAAAATTTATTAAAAATATCTTTTAAAATTTTATTTGGAATATTCAAATTATTAAAAATATTTTGTAAAATTATTTCAAAAAAATAATTTGACCACCGAAAGCTAGTTAGGGGATGACGATTGACACCTTTCAATTATTTTTCTTAATTATTCTATCACTAAATATATTAAGATAAATATTACTTCTAAATTATTTTCCCAAATTAATTAAAATGAAATCAAGATTTTCAACGGAGGGCAAAACTATAAAAACAATTAAAATAATAGAAGTGGAGCTTCCAAGACATTGAATCGAGCTGAAATTCAAACGGCGTTCCGTGATGATTGACGACTTCTTTGATTGCTTCCCTTTTAGATATCACGTGCATGGCTACCACAAATTTTACAGATATAACCCTAACAATTATGTCTTCCCTTTCTAGCTCTGTCTCACCGAGAATATTTGGGTACGTAAGAGTTAAGTAGAGTTGCGTGCATATTAGTTTATTCGCAGAGTACAGGTAGGCTATACTTATGTTATACCAATTGTAATTCTTCTTGTAACCTACTTATACCCTCTGAATAGTCTAATATGTACACAACTCTGCGTACGTCTTACGTGCACAAATATTTCTCCTCTCTCATAAGAAAATATTATATTTATACACTTTACGTGCGAACAACTACGAACGACTAACATTTTAACATACATACTTTTTATATTTATTTCACCCAAGTCTTTCATATCATATAAAATAAACATATAATTTTAACTTTAAAGAGTGAAATACATCTAATTATGCATAATAGATGAGATAGCATATATGAAAAAATTGAACTTTTGGGGGTCAGATATGTCAATATATAAAACTATTTTCTTTTAACACCCTTCATGCTTTAATGTTATCAATTATCTTCGAGAATTGCTATATATAATACACACACGCATAAATCACAATGAAAAAAATATATATATCATGAGGATGTATTATATAGAGAAATTTGCATACATGCCACATAATTCAAAAGCATTTATATATTTAACCCTAAACCATAATACTTAAACAATATTTTAGTGTGATAATAATCATAATAGTTTTTTTTTAATTAGAAAATCAATATTATTAATATTTTTTTATATAATTTTATAAATTAAACACCAGATCTTAGATATTACATTTTCAAAAAATTAAAATAATTTTGGTATATATGTAAATTTGCAATATATATATATATATATATATATCTTACTTACTATAATTTAAATTAAAATTATTTAAACCATAATACTTAAATAATATTTTAGTGTGTATATATATCTCTTACTTACTTTTCTAAGATATGCCGTTTGAAATATTTAAAGAAGAAAGTTACCGTTAAAACCAAATTATTCTTCTTCAACGGCCGCCGCATGCACGAGTAAGATGGATCTAACACATTGTAGAAAAACGTCAACATCTAAATGGAGGTTACAAATAGGAGGAGGAAGTCCTCGTGCTCTGCAAGCAAGCGCTCTAATTCCAGTTTTTTCCATTCTCTTCTCTGTCAAGGAAGAAGTGTGCAGTGAACGGAAGCTGTTCGACGTATTGCTTCTTACAGAAGTTGTGGTTCTGCTCTGAAGCTTAGAGACGTTGAAATGAAGGTCAGCGTCGTTACACGCAATGGGATGGAGCTCATCAATGGCGGCGTGGAGCTCGATTATTCCGTATGATAGTTTCATCTTCTTTCCTTTTCCTCTTTGCAAGCAGAAAAATGTGATCTTTAAGCTTTTTTATTTGTTCTTGAAGCATCTGGATTTAAAAGTGGTATCTTTGATTACAGGCAATGGTGAGCGATTTGCAGCAGGCAATTTACTTGAAGAGTAAGTGATATATTTGTAATCTCTAATTCTCAAGAAAAATTACAAATTTATTGAGATTAATTCTTCTACGTGGCACAGGTAAAAAGTTCTATCCTGCTAGACAGCGTCTCACCCTCCCCTTAAGAGCTGGAGTGGATGGGAAACCAGTTGCCCTCAATCCAAGAAAAAAACTCTCAGATTATGCAGATGGAAATGAAAAACTTATAACTGTAGTGTTCAAGGATTTGGGACCTCAGGTCTCATACAGAACTCTCTTCTTCTGGGAGTACTTCGGGCCATTAGTCATATATCCAATCTTCTACTTCTTGCCAGTGTACAAGTACCTTGGTTATGAGGAAAGGAATGAAAAGCTTCCTGTTCAGACCTACGCCTTCTATTACTGGACCTTACACTACCTGAAGCGCATCATGGAGACTTTCTTTGTTCACAGATTCAGCCATGCTACATCACCAGTCTCTAATGTATACAGAAACTGTTCATACTACTGGACTTTTGCTGCATTCATTGCTTACAATGTGAATCACCCGCTTTACTCTCCTGTCAGCGAGCTGCAATGGAAGATTGGTTTTACTTTTGGTTTGATTTGCCAGTTCTCAAACTTATACTGTCACATTATTCTGAAGCAGCTGAGAGGTTCTGATGGTGTAGGAGGGTATCAGATCCCTCAGGGATTTTTGTTTAATTTTGTGACTTGCGCGAACTATGCAACAGAGATTTATCAGTGGCTTGGATTTAATATTGCGACGCAAACGCTGGCTGGATATTTGTTTCTTGCAGTTGGGACTTACTTCATGTATAATTGGGCTGTGGGAAAGCACCAGAGATTGAATAAGGTGAGTTTTTTTTTTTTTTTTTTTTTTTTTTTTTTCAGATATTACAATAGCTCGATTAAATTGTTCCCAAGTCTAAATGCTGGCTTATTTCTGCATGCAGTTGTTTGATGGGAAAGATGGAAGGCCAAAATATCCTAAAAGATGGGTCTTTCTTCCTCCATTTTATTAAAAAGTTGGAGTTTTTAATGTTGGCTTCTGTTTTTGCTTAGCCAGTTACATCTGCAAATAAACTCTGGCATTTGGGTTGTTGTAGCAGCTTATATGTTGTGTTTTTTCTTTTTAAATTTTGATTCCTGTTGTGTACCATTAAGGTTGGATTTAAATGTTCGATATCTGAATAAAAGTCTGTTATTTCAGAAAAATGTGGCAGAATTTAATTTCGATGAATGCTGAATCAAAACTATACAAGTAAATTAATGAATGCAAGCAACAAATCCATCAATTCTAGACAAAGTTCATGGATCATAATCTGAGCAGATAAATGTTAATCATTCAAATAATCCATAGCAGCTGATAATTGTTAACAAAATACTGATCAAAACCCCTTACAGATACTAATTAAAGTCTGGGAAAAAGGTTATTTTACAGACTATGAACTAACACTCTTCAATAGCTAATAGAAATACAGCTTTTCTTCCAGAACTTACATCAGTTGCCATGATTATCAACTTCACTAAGCAATGCCCAGCCTTCCTCTTGCCGTCTTCTTTCTCTTATTCAAACGTCTGGTTTCATTAAACACAACTAAGCCAAGCTCATGAACAAACTCAATCCGTCGCCTATAAGAACAGAGCCTCGCCGCCACCCTTCTCCTGCACACCCTCGGCTTCTTCGGTACCGCCGGGCAATTGTCTGGGGGTAAAATCCTTCTCTCCGGTAATGTCGGAGTACAATATCCATCAGAAACTTTCATTATCACCTCCTCCTCCTCTTCTTCTTCTTTAACTGAGATATTTAAAGAGGAAGAAGAAGAGCAGGGAGAGGAAACTGTTTGCTGTAAGTACTGTAATGTGGATTGGAGTGTGCGTTGGGGTGCGAGGAGAATGGAATTGATTTGGGAGATGAAGAGAGTGGGAGGAGACATGGCTGAGAGATGATGGAACAGAGGAAGCAAGGAGGTGAAGATGCCAAGGAATATTTTTAAGAATGGCAAGGGTGGTAGTGTATATCAGAGGGATTGGTTTAGTGTCTTGTTCAGCACAAAAGATGTTTTTATAAAAATTAGCTTTTTGTAGGATGAATATAATTAAATGCCATTTACTCATAATGTTTTTCTATGTGAAGGTATTTTGGTTAATGATTTTCGACATAACATATTTTTAGTTGATGAAAAATATAAGTGAAAGAAAACATAAGAATATATATATAGACACATTTACAAGAAAAATGTGTCTGACCATGTGGGATGGTCCAGAGGGTTTACACGTGTCGAAAGATCCAAGCATAACGAATGTATGCAAGATAAGAAGAAACTAATCAAATGAGGATAAGTTGGTTGACTGATCCATAATATACCCAAGAGTCGGTCAACTTGAGAGATGATCAATTTGGATTATCAATCGACTCAGGAGCTAATCAGGCAAAGCTCGATCGACGCTCATAGCCTAGTGGCATACCTGACCGAAGGTAGACTAAATTAGTTCAACCGACTAGAAAAATGTTAAGGACTTGCTTGTAATTTCACATTTATTCTGATTCCCTATAAATCGAGTTAAGAACTCTTAAAGAATATATATTATAGAAGACACAAAATTAATTATTTTGATTTTCTTTATTCATAGAAGCTTTTGTAAACTTTTTTTTTATGAGAAAAAAAGGCTCTTGTTTTTTTTTATTTTTATTTTTTTTATCAAATGAGAGTAGAGTTCAATTTCATTAGTACAAAAAGGCCATTTATATATATACCACACAATTCCTATTTATTTACATGTCTAAGAGCTAAACTTTACTTTTCCTACTTTTATATCACTGACATCTTTCATATCATAAGCTATCAGTTTATAAATCATGGTAATGCTCCATTAACAAAGAAAGTAAATCTTTTTATGCATAGGTAAAGTGACATGTATAAGAAAATTGAAGTTTAAGTATTAGATATGTAAATACATAGGACTTATACCCATATGTATGTTAAAGAAGAGATAGTTTTGAGTGTGTTAAAGAAGAGATAAGAGAAAAATAAGAGTTCATTTTGTTCGCTCATAATTTAACTAATGATGAACCTGAGGGTCGGTTTGGGATAATTTTTAGACTGTTTTGCATTTCAGTTTCATTTTGGGGCTACAATTTCATTTGGGGAATTGCTATTCAATCATTTTCTAGAATTTTTTTATAGTGAGAAACATATTTTCTCAATTTGACTTGTTAAAGTGAGATAGCTGTAAGAAAGTAACAGCTTGATTTTTTAAAAAAGTATGTATTTATAATCTCTTCATAACTTTCTAAAAATTTATTTTCTTCGTCGAAGCTTTAAAATCATCTTTTTTGTAAGCTACAATTACCCTAAGCACACCCTAAAGTTGGCGCAAACATATTGTTGAGAATTTACAAAATATTACTTATGAAATAAAATAAAATAAAAATAAATAAATAAATTATATATCTTTATTTTATCACAAATAATATTCAAAAGCCCCAAAAAAATGGCAAAATTAATAATGGGTGCAGGAACCCAAGTACCATCTCTTTCAATCTGTCAAATGAAAAAGCAGATGCCCTAATAATAGAGAATATTAAGGAGGATTTATACTCGTACCACTTCAATTTATACCATTTACAAATCTAACACCTAAATTTATTTATTTGCATAAATTACCACTCAATTGACATCATTCCTAACTTAAAATGAAATTCTCCGCGTCCTCGCCGGCCCTTCTTTAATGACTAGTAATTAATTTGTTCGTGTACAACTTGATTAAACTCGAATTAACATTGTTCATGCGTGTTCCGTGGTCTATTGGTAGAGCAGTCTCTCTAAAGGTCGCAAGTCTCATCCGGTCACGGGTTTGAATCTCCCCATATGTAAGATGTGATACTCGAATATTTAGCACATCTAGAGCTTCCGAACATTCCTTTATTGAAAAAAAAATGTGAATTTAGAATTTGAACCGTATTATTTTGTTGATCAATCCGACCCTACCTTAGGCCGTCATTTTAATTTTTTATTTTAAAGTTATTCATCTTTGATTTTGCTTTTAAAGTGCACGTCTATTCTTCTAATTTCATACATTCCTGCCAAATCCTATGCATTTATATATTTAACTCCTAAAATAATATTTTTTTCAGTTATATCACCCAAATTATATAAAAATAAAATATATAAAATTTAATATAAATAAACATTATTATTATGATTATTTAATTATTTTAATTCAAAGGAGTTTGAACATCAACGAACAAATAACCTTTTTTGTTCAGCTTGTTTATAAATTGAGCTAAAATAATTGTTCGTGTCTGCTAACTTGCTTGACGAATGAATCTAATATGAGCTACTTAATGAGCTGAACACGATTGAATCTTGCTAAGAGAAAGGGAATCGACGGGATGTTAAACATGTAAATCCCCCCTTTTGTTAATCATCACTACAAGCAGTGTAAATGATTATAGCAAAAGATGATATAATCAGATAAAAAATACGAATAAATTATCTTACATACACTATACCATAAAGGAAAATTTACACACATACTATACAATGCATATGTATTTACATGTCTCAGATCTAAACTTTGATATTTACATTTATAATACATTTGAGTCGTAAGTCTAACAGTGATATTTTGATGTAATGTTAATGCGTACGTCTTGATTGCTAGATATATAAATAGATAAGAATTGTGAGGTATATATGAAAATGAACCGAAAATAAATTATATATTTCCGGGATTAGAAAATTAATGATATTCAGCAAGTGTATGATGGCCATGAATCATGTAAATTGGGACCAAATCATCATTTTGTTTCCAATGATAACTGAAGGGGGGCTTTGTCATATCTTTACAGAACAACATAAGTCTACTCATAAAAAGACATTGCGTGCTCATGCTTCATTATCATTAAGTTTAGTCACTTCTTTTATGGGTCATTGATTATTTTTCACACTTTTGCATGCTTAATTATGGATGTTGACAGTTTATTTTTGTTCATAATTGGAATGGATTCTTTTGTGGATCTGAGCTTCGTGGCATAATAATGAAAGTTATGTAATGGTGAGTTGAAGGTGTTATATTGTATACTATTCAACAAAATGCCTCACATTTTCCAATACTTATGAGTTATAAAAAAAAAGTATTTGTAGCTAAACATTTAAAATCTATAAATTAAGTTAAATTTTAAAATAAGTAAAAGGATTTTTAAAAAAAAATTGATTTATAAGACAATTCTAGAACTATTTTTAATAAATAGTTTGTATTTATTAATTTCTAGGGGCTTTTAAACACATATCACCCAAAATTTTTATGTTTATCTATCTCATGCCTAAGATTTCATAATTACAAATAGGGCTGTAAACAAGCCGAGCTTGAGCGAGCTCAGGCTTGGCTCGTGTTCCGCTCGTTCGAAATCGGCTCGTGTTCGAAATAGGCTCGTGAATAATGTGTTCGTGTTCGGCTCGATTTAAATATTCGTGTTCGTGTTCGGCTCGTGTTCAGCTCGAAATTGACTCATTAAACTAAAATTGAGAAAAATAGATGTGAAGTGTGGAATTCGAACCTGGATCAAATCTATACAAAAGAAGACACTAACCACATTGCCACAGGTGTTATGGTTTAAACTTAGACATAAATATATATAATATATTATTATATAAATAATATATGTAATATATTGTTATATAAAAAGTTATATAATTTTTTTTTTCGAGTCATTTCGAGCCGAACACGAGCGAACAAACTGTTGTTAGTGTTCGGCTCGTTTACATTTCGAGCTTAAAAATTTGTTCGTGTTTGGTTCGTTAGGCTTAACGAACGAGCCGAACACGAGCTGTTCACGAACAACGAGCCAAATTGACAGCTCTAATTACAAAAAAGATATGAAAAATAGCACTCATTATCATATTTTAATAATCAAATCTAAATTTTCATGTGCAGGTGGAGCGTTGTGTGTAAAAACCGAAAGTTTAGGTGTGGGATGTGTAAATTCATATGTAATTTCTCCTGATTTCTATATCAGTGAAGTCTTATTTTAATCCTTCAAATTGAGGATTAAAAATATATTTAACAATCATATGAAAATATGAATATTACACGATTATAATACAGAAATTCTCCAGATAAATTTGGAAATATGTAATTTTAGGTGACAGGTCAACTTAAGATGCTAACTAGAATTTCATTCTGACTTGCTTTCATTAAACTGAAGTTTCAAACAAAGAACACCCAGTCACTGACCACTGCTTTCAATTATATATATATATATGGTATGATCAGCACTTTTTTTCCACAGTGGAGCAAAATATTAAACAATTTGAAACTTAAAAAGATGGCATATTTTATTTATATAAAAAAAATCAAGAAATATATTGCGATTAAATATTTGAATCCATTAAAGTCGAGAACAAATCATTTATAGAATCTGCCTTGGAAATTTGCCCAATTAGCATTCAACAATTTCGCCATCATTATGCCTATGCGACACTAGAAGAAACAACCTTGAAGAGCCAGAAAAATAGCATTTTTTGTGATTTAGTTTAAAATTATTGAGTATTAAAATATATATCAGATATAGGTCAGATTCAATCATAGGACTTTAGCAATAACTTTTTGATACGGCATCAACAAATTCCAGTAATTCGAAACGAATCTAGAGGCATTAAACGGATTTCAAGGCAACTTTTTGAGCAAAAAAATGTTCAAATCTTGAAAAAATAGTCATCTAGAGCTTCAATTTCAACAAATTTATAGTCAAACAGACCGACTCGATGAGACAAACTCAATATTACCAACATTGATCAAAACTGAACAAAATCGAGCCCAGATCAAACCATTAAACCACTTTTGAAAGTTTTTTTGGACAAATTTGAAAGGTCAAATGAATGTCAAATCCGACAAGCTTATAGTCGAATCATGCGTCTCGATAAGGCGAATCCAATAAGCCTAAGATCGCTCAATTTCGATATCATTAAGACACTCAAATATCCATCAAATACCGTTTGATCAAAAAAAACTTTATGTACAATCCGATCAAAATAGTTCACATTCCTGCATTGATTACGCCCAAAATTTAACCCCACCCCACTCATGAGGAGAGGGGATTATTTGGAGAGAGTTGAAGTCTAGCATCACTCCTACCACCATCAAACTGCGCTGGCCACCGCCGATCACCATCAATTGCCATCCATTTTTTGTGTAAGTTCCTCCGCGCATCGACGATGTAACTCGAGAGACTTTGTAACCATTTCACGCACGTGGGAGAAGAGGTTATACTAATAATCTTTAATTCATAGTGGATCTTTCAACTGGGTCAGACCCAATGGTTTTTTCTCTTTACAGCTTTTTCACATAAGAACTTATGGTGTTTATATTGGTTGTTCTCTTTCATCTAAGTGTATTGAATTCTCGTACAACGCTGAGACGATAATCCATTACCCTACCGTCACAAATCTTCTAAAATACATCAGTTTGACGTTGTCTATGAGAAACAAAGTCTTGTTCAACATTATCTTCAATTCTAAGACAATAAGCCCCTACTTCGTTTTCCAATGATGTACATCATCCAATTGGTAAAGAAACCTACTTTGCATCTTGAAGAACATCTCTGAACTGTTCTTCAATGTGGGGGACAACCTTCATTACAGTCTCAAAAGGTTTCAGGTCAACGTCCCATAAACGATTGTAGTTGGGTTGTCTTCTCACATCATATTCAGACACTAGTCTTTCACAACTTCTTCTAAGCTGGGGGCAACCTTTACTACACTCGAACAGTCATTACATTAACATCCCAGACACGAATGTGGTAGGGTAGCCATCCCATGTTTCATTCAAACATCAAGTCTTCGGGAACCGCTTCTATATTGGGGGGCAACTACACAGATAATATTTTCTCGGTACTCCCCCACCATCTTGGAGTTCCTCTTCAAGAGATCAGGAAGCAGATCTCTTCAACGCTCGATACATGGACTGTTTTATAAGCTCGTGTGAAAAACACCCGATTGAGGGTGAAAAAATTCAAAACAACAACTAAAAAGTTTTCAAACATTATTGAGTATGACTTGTAACCATATTTCTAAGAAAACATACGGTCCATCGTTACCTACCTACACAGTCTCGAGAAACGCAGAACATCTCTAACACCCCATTTTGAGCTTAATCGATCTCAGGGGGAGTCGATTCAACCTCTTTCATCACAGGCAACCACCGCCAAGCAGATCGACTAACAACCTTAGATAGTTAAAAAATCTTTAGTAGATTCCTTTCGACCTCTTCCATAACAGGTTACAGTCGTCAAACAAAAACTTCAACCAACAACTTAAGAGAGGCCAACCATTATCAATGAATTTCATATGACTTTGTCTGTTACAGTTTAAAACTGTCAAGTATCTCCGGCTCTATAACCCAGGTCGGGTCTTACATCCTTATTGAATTATCCTTTCAACTTTGCTCTAATGTAGGTTACAATCATCAGACAAAAACACTCAACTAACAAACTGGGAAATATTGAAAATTCTCAATGGCAGAGAAGGCCTCCACCGACACTCTTAGAAGTCGAACCCAAGAGGCAAGACTCGATGAAAAGATACGATACACCTAGAAGTCGAGCCCAAAAGGCAAGAACTGATAGGAAGCTACCATGCCCTTAAAATTTGAGTCCAATAGGAAGGACTCGATGAGAATATACGGTACTCCTTAAAGTCGGGCCTAAGAGACATGACTCGATGGGAAGATTCGATACCCCTGGAAGTCGAGCCCCTGAGGCATGACTAGATGGGAAGATAAGGTGCCCTTGGAAGACGAGCCCAAGAGACAAGTCTTGATAGGAAACTAGTAGTGGATAGGGCCTCAAAGAGAGCAAGTGATTGACAGGGTCTATTAAAAAAACTCAGAAGGCTACAAGCCTAGAAGACACATGTACATCAAAGACCTCAGAAGACTACAAATATCAGAAGACACAAGTACATCAAAGACCTCAGAAGACCACAAACATCAGAAGACACATGTACATCAAATACCTCAGAAGGCTACAAGCCTCAAGAAGTATAGGTACATCAAAGATCTCAGAAGAAAACGAGCTTCAGAAAACACCAACACATTTCAAGCTCCTAAAAGACATAAGCTTGAGAAGGCACAAACCTAAAAAAAAACATATCTAAGAGGATACAAATCTCATAAAGTACTACTTTAAAAAGGTACGTGACTCTTTTTATATATACATTGCACGTGTTAATTTAATTGCAAAATTTCGCATGAGTTAGAAGTCGCAACAACCTCAGAAACAACGTCAAAGACGTACAAAAAAACTATGTTATCATCTACAAATATCACATCATACATTTGAAAGGTTCCAAAGTCCAACATATACTTGTGCATTGACTGCAACAAATTAACTCATATACGAGTGAAGTCAGCATTACCTCCCCAAAATTCCAATACTTCTGCTGATCTTCAGGGCGTCTCCAGATAACCTCACCACAGAAGCATGAAAATCCCGGTGAGAAAACTCCAGTATTTATTCATCTCCATCGGAATGTGTATCAACAACATGCAAGAAAATCCTGAGTCACCTGCTAGGCAGAGACGTGGACGATTTTCTCCTACAGCGCAATGCGAAAGAAGATCTCGTTGCTCGTTTGCTACGCAGAACAGTGACAACTTTCTTCAATAGCGCAATACAAAAGAAGATCTCGTTGTTTATATGCTACGCAGAACGTGGACAACTTTCTTCTATATCATAACGAGAAAAAAGAACCCGTTGCTCACCTGCTATGCAGGACAGGAACGACTTTCTCCTACAACGTAACATGAAAGATGATCCCGTTGATGGCTTACTATACAGGACGAGAATGACTTTTTTTGCGCTACAACACAAAAGAGGATCACATTGATCACCTACTACGTAGGTCAGAGACTACTTTCTTCTCTTAGAAAATCTCAAATCACCTGCTAGGCAGAGTCGGAGACTACACTTTCACCCTCTAATACTTTGTCTATTTATAGTCTCAAAAATTCCTCACATTAATGACAGAAGTAATTATAAAAAATAAAAATCTGCATTAATTCTCTTATTCTTCCGGCTTCTAGCCTTTAACCCTCCAATTTTCTCCTTATGACTTTCCAGATTTTGCCTCATGACTTTTCATCTTCCTCATTCCAAATAAATGAATAATAAAAAAAACACGTTAAAATTTGATATTCATAAAATTTCTTCTTATGAAATTGATATGATTACAAAAGTTTCATATTCTCAAAATAGTTTTCTACTTTTTGCCAGCATATATATATATATATATATATATA
>NW_018164719.1:327897-332312 GCF_001263595.1 Phalaenopsis equestris | reverse complement strand
TATATATATAAGATTGATCGACGGTTGGATACCGCTGATCAACCCGTATAGGTTGGATTGACCGAGGGGCGGACCCCCCTTCTACTCAATGTGCTATTTGAATCCTCCCAAAATGGCTGAGATTCGAACTCCGGACCCGAGGGTCTTACGCCGAAGCCACTAACAATGAGCCAGGGCGCGCGCGCGCACCCACCCACACACTCACGCGCACGCGTGCACACACAAACACACACACCACGCACAGACGCATGCATCACGCATACATATATATATATATATATATATATATATATAAGAAATCATATTGGTTAATGTTGAATTTTAATGGTTTTATATACATAAATTATATGCAATATTCTCAAATAAATGCAACCTTTCAAATTCTCATGTTTACGTTTTTCATAAAATATGATAAATTCCCATATTTACATATAATTCCTTTATATAAATATGAAAATTTTCCAGAAATTTATCTGCATGCCACATAATTCTTATATATTTATATTACCAAAATTTGTATATTTACAAACCAAAAATCAAAGAAAAATTGTATAATGTGGATTGCGTTGGATCGATCCATAACCTCAAGATGCAGAACATGCCAACTAATAAACTAAACATGATTTTTTAACATGTGCACGTTAATTTTTATTCTATTCAGATGTAATATTACACACACACACATGCACATATGTGCGTGTGTGTGATAAAAATATGAAATGCTCAAAATTTTAATATTTTCGGACGACGAAAATAGTCTCGTCCGAAAATAGAGGGGCAATTGATACACCATCAACAATTTCCCATCATCCGACATGAATCTTGAGACAATCTTTGGAGCAAAAAATGTTTAAATCTTGATAAAAATTCATCTAAAGCTTCGATTTCAGCAAACTTATGGTTAAACAGCCCGCTCGATCAGACAAACATAATAGTACCAACATTGATCCAATCTGAACCAAATCGAGCCATGATCAAACCATTAAACCACTTTTGAAAGTTTTTATTGGACATATTTGAAAGGTCAAACGAATTTCAAATCCGGCAAGCTTATAGCCGAGTCATGCGTCTCGATAAGGCGAATCCAACAAGCCTAAGATCGCTCAATTTTGATATCATTAAAGCACTCAAATGTCCATCAATGACCGTCTGATCAAAGGAAACTCTTTAAATCGTCTGATTAAAATAGTTCATATCCCTGCATTGATTACACCCAAAATTTAACCCCACCCCACTAGGGGGGGGGGGACTGGGGGGAGGTTATTTGGAAGGAGCTGAAGTCCAGCATCACTCCTGCCACAATCGAACCGCGCTGACAACCGTCAATCACCATCAATCGCCGTTCATTTCTTGTGACAGGTTTCTCCACGCATCGGTGCTTGTAACTCGAGAGACTTTGTAACTATTTTGCGCATGTGGGAGAAGAGGTTATACCGGTAATCTTCAATCCCTAATGGATCTGTTCAACTGGGTCAAACCCCATGATTTTTTCCCTTTACGAGTTTTTCACGTAAGAACTTATGGTGTTTCTACTGGTTGTTTTCTTTCATCTGAGTGTGTCCTGAATTCTCGTGCAACGCTGAGACGATAATCCATTACTCTACCGTCGCGAATCTTCTCAAACACATCTGTTTGACGTTGTCTATGAGAAACAAAGTCTTGTTCGACATTATCTTCAACTCTAAGACAATAAGCCCTAACTTCGTTTTTCAATGATGTGCATCATCCAACTGGCAAAGGAACCTACTTTGCACCTTGAAGAACGCTTGAAGAACATCTCTGAAGCGTTCTTCAATGTGGGGGACAACCATCATTGCAGTCTCAAAAGGTTTCACGTCAACGTCCCAAACACGATTGTAGTTGGGTTGTCCTCTCACATCCTATTCAGACACTAGTCTTTCACAACTTCTAAGCTGGGGGGCAACATTTACTACACTCGAACATCCATTCACATTAGCATCCCAGACACGAATGTGGTAGGGTACTCATCCCATGTTTCATTCGAGCATCAAGTCTTCGGGAACCACTTCTACATTGGGGGGCAACTTCACAAATAATATTTTCTCGGTACTCCCCCACCATCTTGGAGTTCCTCTTCAAGAGATCAGGAAGCAGATCTCTTTAAGGCCCAATACATGAACTGTTTTACAAGCTCATGTGAAAAATGCCTCGTTGAGGGTGAAAAAATTCAAAATCAACAACCAAAAAGTTTTCAAACATTATTATTCAGTATGACTTGCAACCATATTTACAAGAAAACATATGGTCCATCGTGACCTACCTACACCTCAGTCTCGAGAAATGCAGAGCATCTCTAATACCTCATTATGGGCTTAATCGATCTCAAGGGGAGTCGATTCAACCTCTTTCATCATAGGCAACAACCACAAAGCAGAAACTTCGGCTAACAACCTTAGATAGTTCAAAAATCTTTAGTAGACTTCCTTCGACATCTTCCATAACAGGTTATGGTCGTCAAGCAAAAGCTTCAACCAACAACTTACGAGAGGTCAACCATTACAGTGAATTTCATATGACTTTGTCTGTTACAGTTTAATACCATTAAACATCTCCGGTTCTAGAACCCAGGTCGGGTCATACATCCTCAGTAGATTATCCTTTCAACTTTGCTCCAATATAGGCTACAAACAGTCATCAGATAGACACACCCGACTAACAAACTGGGGAAAATTGAAAATTCTCAATGGCAGAGAAGGCCTCCACCGACACTCTTCGAAGTCGAACCTAAAAGGCAAGACTCGATGAGAAGATACGATTCACCTAGAAGTCGAGCCCAAGAGGCAAGAACTGATAGGAAGCTAACACGCCCTTAAAAGTTGAGTCCAATAGGCAAGACTCGATGAGAATATACGGTACTCCTTGAGATCGAGCCTACAAGGCATGACTCGATGGGAAGACACGATACCCCTGGAAGTCGAGCCCCTGAGGCATGACTAGATGGAAAGATACGGTGCCCTTGGAGACGAGCATTAGAGGCAATTCTCGATAGGAAACTAGTAATGGATAGGGACTCTAAGAGAGGAAGTGATTGACAGACTCTATTAAAAAAACTCAGAAGGCTACAAGCCTTAGAAGACACATGTACATCAAAGACCTTAGAAGACTACAAACATTAGAAGACACAAGTACATCAAAGGCCTCAGTAGACTACAAATATCAGAAGACACGTGTACATCAAATAACTCAGAAGGCTACAAGCCTCAAGAAGTACAGATACATCAAATATCTCAAAAGGTTGTGAGCTTCAGAAGACACCAACTATTTCAAGCTCCTAGAAGACAAAAGCTTGAGAAGGCACAAGCCTAAACAAATATATCTAAGAGGATACAAATCTCAGAAGTTACAACTCTAAAAAGGTACGTGATTCCTTTTATATATAAATTGCACGTGCTAATTTTAATTGCAGAATTTCGCATGATTTAGAAGCCGCAACAACCTCAGAAACAATGTCAAAGATGTACAAAAAAACTATGTTATCATCTACAAATATCACATCATACATTTGAAAGGCTCCAATACCAAAATATACTTGTACAATGACTACAACAAATTAACTCATATACAAGTGAAGTCGGTATTACCTCCCCAAGCATGAAAATCTCGGTGAGAAAACTCCAGCATTTATTCATCTCCATCGGAACGCGTATCAACAAGATGCAAGAAAATCCTGAGTCCCCTGCTAGGCAGAGACGTGGACGACTTCTCCTACAACGCAATGCGAAAGAAGATCTCATTGCTCACTTGCTACGCAGAATAGAGACAACTTTCTTCAATAGCGCAATGCAAAAGAAGATCTCGTTGTTTGCATGCTACGCAGAACGTTGACAACTTTCTTAAGCAGCATAACGGGAAAAAAGAACCCATTGCTCAACTGCTATGCAAAACGGGGTCGACTTTCTCCTGCAACGTAACATGAAAAAGGATCTTGTTGATCGCTTACTATGCAGGACGAGAATGACTTTTTTTTGCACTATAACATGAAAGAGGATCACATTGATCATCTACTACGTAGGACTTTCTTCTTTTAGAAAATCCCAAATCACCTACTAGGCTGAGTCAGAAACTCCACTTTCACCCTCTACTACTTTTCCTATTTATAGACTAAAAAATTCATTATATTGATGACATTAGTAATTAGAAAAAATAAAAATCTGCATTAATTCTCTTATTCTTCCGGTTTCTACCCTTTAGCCCTACAATTTTTGCCTTATGACTTCCTGAATTTTGCCTAATGACTTTTCACCTTCCTCATTCCAAATAAATGAATAATAAAAATAAAAAATGCATTAAAATTTGATATTCATAAATTTCTTCTTATGAAATTCATATGACTACAAATGTTCCATATTCTTAAATAGTTTTCCACTTTTGGCCGGCAAATATATATATATATA
>NW_018164719.1:301751-327699 GCF_001263595.1 Phalaenopsis equestris | reverse complement strand
ATATATATATATATATATATATATATATATGGATAACAGATCATATTGGTTAATGTTGAATTTTAATGGTTTTATATACATAAATTATATGCAACCTTTTCAAATAAATGCAACCTTTCAAATTCCCATGTTTACGTTTTTCATAATATATAATAAATTTTCATATTTACATATAATTCCTTTATATAAATATGAAAATTTGCTAGAAATTTACCTGCACGCCACATAATTCTTATATATTTATACCACCAAAATTTGTACATTTACAAACCAAAAATCATAGAAAAATTGTATAATGCGCATTGCGTTGGACCGATCCATAGCCTCAAGAGGCAGAACGCGCCAACTAATAAGCTAAACATGATTTTTTAACTTGCGCACATTAATTTTTGTTCTATTCAATATTTTCGGACGACGAAAATAGTTTCATCCGAAAATAGGGGGGCAACTGATACACCATGAACAATTTTTCATCATCCGACATGAATCTTGAGACAATCTTTTGAGCAAAAAATGTTTAAATCTTGATAAAAATTCATCTAGAACTTCAATTTCAGCAAACTTATGGTCAAACTGAACGGCTCGATGAGACAAACATAATGGTACCAATGATCCAATATGAACTAAATCGAGCCATGATCAAACCATTAAACTGTTTTTGAAAGTTTTTTGGACATATTCGGAAGGCCAAATGAATGTTAAATCTGACAAACTTATAATCAAATTGTGCATCTCAACAATACGAATCCAACGAGCCCAAGATCGCCCAATTTCAATATCATTAAAGCATTCAAATGTCCATCAAACATTGTCTGATCAAAGAAAATTATCTTGTACCGTCCGATCAAATGGTTCATATTCCTATATTAATTAAGAAGGAATTTAAGTTCAGTATCACTACTGCCATAGCTGACCGCTACCGACCACCGTCGAACATCATTAGCCATCCACCGCCGATCACCATCGATCGCCGCCCATTTCTTGTGGCAAGTTCCTTCACACACCGACGTTGTAACTCAATAGACATTATAACCTTTTCGGGCCTGTAGAACAAGAGGGTGTACTTGTAGTTTTCAATTCATAGTGGATCTCTTCAACTGAGTCAGATCCCGTGGTTTTTTTTCTTTACGGGGTTTATATCTAAAAACTTACGGTGTTTCTACTTGTTGTTTTCTTTCATCCGAGTGTGTGCTGAATTATCGTGCAACGCTAAGACAACAATCTATTACTTACCGTTGTGAATCTTCTAGCAAGCATTAACTTCTAAAATATTAAACAACCAAAATAACTAATAATCATACATAGCAAAGATTTAAATTCTATCCAATGAATGGTAGGTGCAATTCATTGTGCATTAATACAATGTTTTAATAACTTAGCAACATTCTGATACAACCAAAATATCATAATAAGCCACATTCTGAATTACATAAAACTTAATAATCTGCAAACTTCATTCAATTGATGGAGATTAGAATGAGCTCAGAATGAAATTAAATGAACATGAAACAATAATAACCACTAGAGCTCTAAAAATCAGCTAAATATTTCTTTATTAATGCAGAAGAAAATAAGAAAGAGTAGCATATGTGCATAAAGTTTTCAACCTTCAGCAATACTCACCTCAGATGAATTCCATGTTAAAGCAAGTTGGATTGCAAGGATATGGGCAATCAATTTCCTTCACTTGTCGTCTTTCAAAATACCAGTCTCCGACTGCCTCAGCGATCGTCTGATTAGCCAAAAAGGAGGAAGATTTACATACATACCATTCAATTCCTACGTATTTACATACCTAATACCCAAACTCTATTTTTACATACATGTCACTTGCCGATGCATGAAAAGGTGTATGATACGATTTGACACGATTTTTCACAGATATTAGATAAGAAGGTGGTGACACCTATAATGTTCTATGGGGTTGAATGTTGTCCTTTAAAAGAGAAGCATAATACTAAGTTAAGTGTTGGTGAGATGAGAATGATTAGGTGGATGAGTGGCTTTACACTTAGAGATAAAATGCGAAATGAATATATCCGTGATAGGGTCGGTGTAGCTCCTGTGACGGACAAATCTAGAGAAATTCGTCTTAGATTGTTTGGTCACATTAAGCGTCGACCATCTGATGATCCGATTAGGAGAGTAGATGTTTTAGATTCAACTTATGTTAAGAAAGACAGGGTTAGAACTAGAAAGACTTGGGCTTATTGTATATAAAATGATCTTGATTTATTAGAACTAAATGAAAATATGACACTAAATAGGATGCAACGGAAAAAAAAAGATTCATGTAGCCGGCCCCAAGTAGTGGGATTAAGGCTTTGTTGTAGTTGTTGTTGTATTAGAGCAAACACGTATTTTTTTATAAGAACATCAAACATTCAACATGAATATAAAGATAAGTATCTACAATTCGAGAGTAAGAAGATCTCTCCCAATTCCTATAATTCGAGTGGTAGGAATCCCTCCCAAACCCTAAACCTAAGACTCACAACAACAATCTCATGCATAACCCTAATCCTAAATATATTAGCCCTATTTATACTAAACAATACTAAATGACAAATAAAGACTAAATTGCTCTTAAGCCAATAAAGACTAAAATGCCTTTAGGCACAGAAAAGACTAATTTGCCATTAGGGACCGACGTAATAATATTCCCCTTCCAAAAAGTCACATTGCTCTCAATGTCGGAGAAAAGAAAACTATTTCTAAATCACGTAGTGTGACTCCCGCTCATAAACTAGCTTGTCTAGTTCTCGCCGTCAACACGGGCACACTCGTCATAACCATCTTTAATTTCTCAGAAGTTCGGGTGGACACTTGTCCTCACTGGAAGTTATGCTTCAATTCTGTCCACGACAACACAATCAAATTATAACCCAACACAAACTTCCAGTAGTATCCTGCAAGTCCAATAAACCTTTGTAACCCCTTCTAAGCCTTTGGTGGTGGCCCCTCCAACCTATTTGCTATGTTCGATGGATCTACTATGTTATGATGGTGCCTAACCCAAGGGAAATTTAGTCTTTCAATATTATTATTGTCAAGTATAAATAGACTTATTATGTTTAGGGGGTTAGGCTTGTGCATGAGATTGTTATTGGGAGTCATAGATTTAGGGCTTTGAAGAGATTTCATATCTCTAAAATTGTAAAAATTTGGAGAGATCACCTAACTCTCAAATTATAGGTGTTTATTTTATATTTGTGTTAAATTGTTTGTTGATTATGCAATAAAATATTATTTGCCCTAATTTTTATATAGAAAATCGTGTAAATTTCTGCCTCAGATCATATCAAATCAGTGTCAAAACTAAAGAATTTGGGAACTGGACCGACGAAAGAGAGGATCAATTGACTTGACAAAAGCTAAAGCAAATCACATTCAACAATTTCAGCTCATAGAAAGATATGATTGTTCGATCCGATGTAGATGACGGGGCTTGGGATAGTTGGGATCGGCATACAAAAACCCAAAACCCCCACTTTTTCCTTCTTTCTGCTCCTTCCCCACGAAGCAGCCGCAACTAGAGCTAGCTTGGAAGGCAGCGATTGGGAAGTGACATTCAGAGACCTGAAACTACATGATTTGCCTTCCTCCCGCGCCGTCTTCACATGTAGTCGTGATCAGAGCTAGCTGGGAAAGATCCGATGTGAAGGATCGCTGCTTAATGAAACTCAAAACTCGTGCCTTTCTCCACCACCTGTTCTGTCCCACAATAGATCCAAAACCTTTCGATATAGTCGTAGTTGAGTTATCTGAAAAACAGAAGCGATCGAGTATGGAAGGCTGCAACGGGATCGGGCATGCCCTAATTGTGATCCTAGAAGTCAACAACTAGAGCCAGGATCGAGTGTGTCCTAGTGACATAACATGAAGTAATGATGGCCAAGAGAACGGAGAACTTATAGAAGAAATTGGAGAAAGAAATGGGAAAACTTAAATCCATGATAGAGTAAAGGTTTTCCACTACTGACAATCGATTCAAGAGCATGTAGGAGATGCTGAGGAAGCTTAATGAGATGCAATGAGGACTCGTTGGTGGTTCAATTTGCAAATCCTACCAAAGCGTTGACTGAAGATACATTGGCTAAATCGAAAGAGAAAGAGACCGGACGAGAGGAATAAGAGGAAACATCGACCATCATGAATCTCTTCTTAGGACTCCAATGAGGGGTGAATTAGAGATTTCCGATGGAGGCAATTAGACCAAAACATGAAAAAAGATTATGCAAGAGGTTGGAGCAAGAAGAAGAAAGGAGAGAAACAAGGAAGGGATATGGCTATGATCGAAAAAGGGAGTTTTAACCTCGATACATGGGGGAAACAGTGGAGGGGGAGACAGTTAGGGTGGAGATGTTAGAGTTAGGAAGTTGAAGATGTCGATGGTTAAGTGGGAAGACACATGGGTGGGTATATCGGGCTGAGTGATATTTCGTGATCAATGAGCTAGATGGGGAGGAGAAACTCATGGCGGCAAGGTTATGTTTGGAGGGGAAAGCCCTAGGCTGGTTTTAGTAGAGTGAGGCTAGATACTCGATCAATTCAACGGAGGAGTTTAAGGATTGTTTGTTAGAACATTTCTGAGTCATTTGGGAAGTATCAGGGTGTGTCGGACAAGTGTCAGTGTCCAATACATGTCCAATTCGGGTACGACACATTTTTAGTCGGTGCTACATAGCCTAGTAGATGAAGCTCCCACTAAAAAACTAGGAGGACCTGATGCAAATAATCTTACCTCTACTATTTTAAGAAATTATTTTTGTAGCTTGAACTCATGATCTCAGGCCACCATGAAACTAAATTAACAATTGTTCCAAGCATGCCTGTGTTGAAGGTACAATGCAAGTTAAGAAAATGAAAACCTCTTCGCCTTTTAGATTTGCTCATATGGACATTTTCATCTTCTAAATTCAACAAGGATAACCGTTTCCATATTAAACACATCACATCATTAACTTTATCCCAATTATGTGGGGTTAACTTTATGAATGAGGCTGCATTCGATATCTAAATGAGCATCTTAATCACGATATTCCATGCACCAGTTTTCATAAATTGACAAAAATTGATAGCTAATGATAAGGCAGCAAGAATGAAGATATCTATCTACCTTATTACTTATTCTTGGAGAAGCAGAAGAGTGCCACGTGATATTACTCATCGTCTGGCAATGTACAAAGCATGAATTGATAAATATGCCCCCCTTGCTATGTCGCTGGAATTTGCTCAAAGAATCAAGCAAACTCTTCCTAAAATCTGCAGAAACGTAGACGTCCTCGGATTCCAAAGTTGATAAATCACGCAAAGATAGCTCTTGAATTATATGCATGCTCTAAGATTAGTACCTTGCAAGATTTCAATCTGATTGGAATTACAATAGCGAATATTCAACCTGCATCTTCTCCAATGTCCCCCAGGATCAGATTCTGGCGGTACCAAAATATGTTGAATCTGGAAAGGCAAAAAATGGTTATCAAGAGTCTGCATTCCAGGAATTAGGCATCACAGATAAAAGGTAAAATCAATTATAAGAACCTTACCTGCCAAAAATCATAAGCTGGGTTGAGAATAAAAAGAGGCGTATTTATTCTTTTGATAAGCTCGTGAGGAAAGAAGCACTGAAACGTAAACATAGGAGCCAAATATGAGAATTTTGAGCACCATAATCAACAAAAGAGAATAATTCATCAATTAGCTAATAAAAGTTTAACAAGCAAAGAATATAGAAGGTTATGCCTGGGGCGGTTTCATTGCGGTGACACAATCATTAGGCAAACTTTTTGTTACGCCCTGAGAAAAAAAACTTGCATGAAGGGAATAAGCAAGAAGGAAAATTGATTGTTAATAGACCTCAGATCCTAACATAAAAAAAGTGAACAAACCTGGAGATGGACAACTTCATTAAAAAAGGATCGGATGGTTTCTTTTCCAGATATGTCTTTTCTGGAAAAAAAACCAAGAAGCCAAAAAACAGAACGTTCAAATCAAAATAACCTCAATTCTAAAGATAAATGAGAACAAACATTAACGATGGCAACAAGAGATGGTAAAAATAAGAAAATAAATGAATTAGCTAATATAAAACCTTACTCATCAAGGAAAAAGCCAGCATCTGCAAGACATTTGACCATGGTATCCTTAGGTAAACGGCTGCGGAAATTATCACAATGTATGAAGGTAGCAAGACCACCAGCAGAACAACCAGTAAGAAAAGCCTGTAAACTGTAAAAATGCATTAGGCTTCCCTTAGGATAACAATTTTTACTATTTTTACGGAAGAAAAAGTAGATTATAAAAACCAAGCGTATAATTGGAACGTTACCATCCAAGAAGTTGCAAAATCGTCATAGAAATTAGCAGACCAAGATGTGGTTAGCTTCTTCTCACCACTAATATTTCTAAAAACAAAGACATTGTAGCCAAATAAAATGTGGCAGCAGACTGTAAATTAAAGCAGCAAAAAAGCTGCCCCAAATGCACCGAAAGAAATTAACACTTTGTCCCTCGTTTTATCAAAATTTTGCCTTTATGAAAGCTGATTTTAGCAAAGTAAAAGATTGTGACAGAAATTGCAACTTCTAAAAAATTCTGACAGCATAGGAAGTAAATCATAAGTTGCTCTAAACGAAACATTAATATTAGGAACAAATAACAAGAGAAATTGCTGACATGTATCTTAGTTAAAAAAGATGTTGATAACAGAATTGAGTGGAAAAAAATATGAATATTCAGAAGCAAATGTGGTAAAAGTAGAAAGAAAGAGTGTAAAGTGCTGAAGTGCTTATAATAAAGGATGGTAAAAGCACCTGAAATTGAGATAATGGAAAAAAAAAAAAAAACTTCAATAGTTTGATTATATACAACAAAGGTTTGGAGATGTACCAATACATAGGGGCACTCAAAAAAGTTTGTCGTTCGCAAAAAATTTGTGTTCAGCTCGCTAAGTAGCTCGTGTTCGATTAGTTCGTTAAGCAAACGGCTGAACACGAATGAATTTTTTTAGATGGATTTATGAGCAAGCCGAACACAAACAAACATTTGTTCGATCGTGTTCAACTCATTTTGGCTCGAATTAATTAAATAATAAATATATAATATCTGCAAGTTCAAATTATCATATATTTGACATGATATCAAAGATTTGATTTATATAAATGTAAAAAAGAAAATTTAGATGTTAGATATGTAAACACATAAGAATTAGGCGGTATATGTGTAAATGCCCCCCAAATTTAAAAAAAAGAAAACTTTAGTTGTTAGATGTGTAAACACATAAGAATTGGGCGGCGTGTATGTAAATGCCCCTCATATTTCTACAGTAATTCCCCATATATATGCATTGATGATAGGTGTATGTAAATGCTCCTAAAATTCTTACCCTAGCCCGACAAAACTCTGCATTAGGTTTAGTCCCACATCAAAACATCCGAGAGGAATGTGACTTTCAATCCATTATTAATGTAAAAATGAAGCTGAAAAAATATAAAATTTCAGCTTCATGCCGATCGGGTAAAATAGAGCTTATTATATTATTTGTTCCTTTGAAAATATTAAAAAATAAGAATAATATTTGAATTTTAATTCGAGCTGAACACGAACCAAACACAAACAGACTATTCACGAGCTATTTTGAACACGAACCAAACACAAAAAATAAAAAAAATTGCATGAGTTGAACACAAGCAAGCCTTGGGATCGCTTAAGCTGAGCAACAATATTTGATTAAAAGCTCGTGAATAGTCTAATGCAGACTTTTAAAGGTGCAACTGTGAAGCAACAATATTTGATTAAAAGCTAGATGGGCGTAGTTCTAAGAAACAGTTTTAAAATTTTAATTGGGTAAATAGTTCTAAGATAAACAGTTTAGGTAGATGACTTGAGCATTAATAGTTTAAGTAAAGGCTATCATGAATCTACAACTTGAGGGGGAAAAAAATCAACATAGGCATAAGTCAGTATAAGAAATTGACTGCTTTCTTTCCAATAAGATCTTTAAATACCAGAATTTTTATGTGGTTACTTGAACTCAAGCATCATTAAAAAAGATTGACCTGCTTTGCCTTTACAAGTCCCTCAGACAGGAGTTGATCAATAATTGCTTCCCAGATACGTTGACCCCTGAAGTACAGTTTCAATCCACTCTACACAGCAAAAAGAACATCATACAAATGAAAGATGTGCTT
Source organism: Phalaenopsis equestris (assembly GCF_001263595.1). NCBI lineage: Eukaryota > Viridiplantae > Streptophyta > Magnoliopsida > Asparagales > Orchidaceae > Phalaenopsis > Phalaenopsis equestris. Next base: position 319,507 of record NW_018164719.1, on the reverse strand, counting down.
GGATTCCAACATGTTGTTAAATTCTGAAAGAAAAAGTTCACTAGGGAGGGATCCATGATCCGTAAGTTAACTCATATGGTAAGAACCTGATCTTCACTCTCAACATTCCCAGCTAAAGATGCACCATCACAGTACCGCACCTTAACTTTGTTCCAGTTAAAAAAATCTGAAAGAACAAAAAATAAATATAATTATTAGTACACTGGAAGGAAAAGACACCCAATGAAATGCGACAATTGACCAGGAGAAAGAGAGAAGGATAGGGAGATTGATAGTGTGCACAGTACCAAAGAAATCCTTTATAATCAACACAAAAAAAGGTTTGGCAAGGGACCCAAACATGTAAATGATGAAGGACGGGCAAAGATGTAGGCTTTATAATAAAACGTAGGATATTATGCAAGAACAAAACAAAAGAAAATCGCAATTCTCTGGTTACTCATTTATAATTTTAGAAGAAACTGTCACTTTAAATGGATGGACTATGGACAGTTAAAAAAGCAATGTAACAATCATTCAAAATCTGAAATTCATCAAGAAAATAGCAGCAAACAATCAGCATAGCAACTAATCAAGTTCACGGTTCAGGAAAAAAACCCAACACATATCATACATAACAAAATTCAATCACAATACAAAACAATAGCTAAACAATTTTAAAAAATAAGAATAAAGATAGAAATCACAGCAGAGGAAAGAACAAACCTCATGCCAGTGCAATTAGTCTCCGCTCAAAAGTAGTAATAAGCTAATTACTTTGTGGTAATGATTCAGAACTCCATAAGTTTTGATTAAAATTAATGGTTGAATTGATAACATGGAGCGACGAGTCAGAACTAATAGAATATTAAAAAGCTAAAGAACAACTCCCATTCATCCATTGGTAGAAGAGCCAACAATATGGGCATGTTTTTACATTTGAAAAGAACAGGAAATCAAACTAAGAAACAATACACATGAATTGCATTCCCAATGAACACAGAATTTCAGATTTGTACCAGTAAACTTATTAATCAGTAATAATGACAAATAACGCCAGAACCTAAGGTCCTAAATGTAAAATAAATACTGAGAAAGAACTAGAAGATGAACAAAAGAGAATGATCATAAATCACGTATTTTCTAAAATTAAGTATCTTCCAATTTGTTTGTACTTAAATCTCTGCAATGACATTAAAGGATATATAATTAAACATGAGATTATAATTAAATTGAATTTCATGCACAACAATGTTCTTCATACGAGATTAGGTATCATGGTATCATGATTAGTATGACGACTACCCCTTTTTTATCATCTTTGCCCAATCATATCAAGTAGATCCAGCCACAAGATTACTGCAGCACAAGCTCAAGTGTAATGACCACTTATCTAGCTCAAGAGTAGTTACCTAAAGTTCTCTTCAACGCGCAATCAATCAACCTTAAGCTCCTTTATTACCAGTGTTAATGAAAGTAGTGTTTCCCCTTTTAGGCCTTTATCTGGTCTACTTAGATTTTAGAGATCCTACTACATATAGATACAAATAGTCCAATGAAAACAAACATTCCTATAAACATTTAAAATATTTCATTTCTAGATAGAAGAATCCGTTTCAAGCATAATAAGCGGAATTTTACAATGTAAATTTTTATTCATTTTTGTGGTTGTTGATGCATGACAAGTTACTAAAGCAAATTTTCACGGTAAAGTTTGGCCTGATGAGTTAATTCTACTCCTACGACAACAATTCATTAGCTCATCCAAAGCTACTTAGCTAATCTGACACGACAGTTCATAACAGTTTTTTTTTCTTACTACTTTGTTATTCCATCTCCATCCATGAGAGATTGAAAATCTGGTTCAAATGTAAAGACAAAAAAAAGTATTTGGTGTAACAAGGCCTACATAAGTATTTGGTGTATTACTTTCTACTGTTTTAATTTAAAAAATTGGTTTGAAATTAAAAGAATTTTCCATAAAAAAAAAAATTGTTCCAAAAATTTTCCTTTGCTTGAGTAGCGTTAAACTTATCTAGTTCTAGGTTGAACCGACTGCAATACAAAGTTTTTGAAAATTTGAAACTTACTATTTAGGAATTGCCTCAGGATAATCCTATTCCCATTTACATTACCATCGAAAGAGTAATATGCAATTGGAGATGCTGTTAATTCAATTCACTTCTTAGTTGGCAATCCATGAACTGACTTTCAAGAGGACAGAGAGTAAACAAGAAGGGCAAGCACCTGTTTCAAGGCTCTCCAGCAAACATCAGAATTCATAAAAGCTAAGATTGTGAAAATATCAATCATGATTGACTAGTTCTTTTTCCCTTTTCTTCGGCTATCATATTTTCATAGTCTAACTCTTTTGCTTAGAAAAACATTATTGTGCGGCGATTGTTTCTAAGAAATGCCCTTCATTCTGAAATTTTGCTTTTGACAAAAATAATATGAAAATTTAAAGGATCTTGCAATTTGATGGTAAAAAAGTAAAAACAGCGATTTGGCAAAATGGGAGAGTATAAGAAAATAATTTCATTTTTGGTTCTATTTTTCAAATTACGATTGAATATCACTTCCAAAAATGTATATTTCTTATCCGAATATTAAGGGAAAAAAAAGTAGGGATGGGAATTATATGCTATTGATAAGGGATTCAATTTGACTGAATCTCATGTGATGGCCAATTAATTGAACCAATAAGATAGATATTTGGGTTATGTGACTTAAATATCATCCCGTAGACTTACCTAATAGAATTTGATATTAGTATGTCAAGTACATGATGACTTAAAATTAATAGATATTTAATGACTATTGAGACATCTCTAAACAATCATATTGATTAGCACAAATCTCAACGCATATTTAAACAAGAAGCTTCAAAATAAAATTTGTAAATGTCCACACTCCAATTTATAATCAAATGAAGTGTCTCAATGAGACAAACCAAATGACATAAACAATTACCTGATCTAAATCCAAGTGAGCCCAAATAAAGCATTTAAAGCATAAAGAGAAGCTTTGAAATATACTTTGGAAGACTAAATAATCTCAAAATATGACAAATTTATAATCAAACTGAGCGCCTCAACTATATAAATCTAATGTCCCTAAGATTGCTTAATTCTGACGCCATTAAGGTATTCAAATACTCATAAAACTACATAAATCAAGGAAATCGTTATGGGTCATTTCATAGAGTGGTCTGAATTCATGTAATATTTATAAAAGATGTCACTCCTAAAATCCATAAATAAACTGCAACTCTCTTCATGTAGGGGATCTGTACCAAGATAAGAAAACTAAAAAGAGCTTCAAGTTTTTAAGGATTCTCGAGTTCCACCACCACCAGACCACTATCGCAGGCAGCCACAGCCGTTGGACCACCATAATCCGATCGACACCTAACCACCCCTGTCGAGCTAGAATGCTGACATTGGGCCACTGTCGCTTGCTGTTGTCACCGTTAGTCCACAGTCGTCAGACAATCGCCGCCGCAGTCAAGCGGGCATCACCGTACCACCGACGTCGTGTTAGAACACCATTGTTGGGCTGCCACCGCCATTGAACCAACTAAATTTGACCAACATCACAAGAATGTTGTGGTCATAAGACCACAGTGACCCAACCAACAGGGAGCAACCTCTACCACAGTCACACTACTGTTGTCGGGCCCTTGTCGCCGCCGTCAAGAGATCACTACCGGACCACTGCCTTTATCTCCCGGTCGCAGCCACTGCCGCCGTGCTTGACCACCTTTGTTAGGTCATCGCCATCACCCGATCGACATTGCCTCTTGGCCACCAATGCTGTCACGGTACATCGCCAATGTTGAACTATCGTTGTCCGCCAAATGGCGCTTTTGTCGTGAGCGTCGCCTGGTCGCTGCTACCGTCAAAGTCATTTGGTTGCCGCCACAGTCAGACCACTGTTGCCCAACCGACGTCGATGAACCCCCGCCATAGTCATCAAATTGTTATCATCAAACAAAAGTCCTGTCGTTGCCACTAGAGTCATTGTCATATCACCATCTCTCAATTACTGTCGTTGTAAGTATATTGTTATTTAGCTAATGCATCTAAACCACAGTTGTTATCGCTGAACCTTTATTGCCCCGTGGATGCCGTAACTCCCGTTTTTGTTGCCAGACCACTATAGTCTTCCCTGACTCACTATCTCCTGGCGCCAATTATCGTCAGACCACCTTCACCTATCAGTCACCGAAATAAAGTCACAACGCTGACATAGTTCTCGACATCACCATTGTTCAACCATTGTCGTAGTTGCCTTCAAATCACCGGTGTCCGACTAATGTAGTTGCACCGTTAGACCTTCATTGTATAATCGTCATCATCAATCATATCAACATTCTCTGGCTATCGCTACTAATGTTGGAGCAGTGTTAACTAGCAGCTATTGTCATCAGTGGCAATGAATCCAGATTGCCATTACATAACCCCTGTCGTCGGTATTCTATCATCGCTAATGGGTCACTGCCACTTCCCAATATTTTCTCACATTCTTGTAATAATATTTTCTACTATTCAAGGACAGATAAAATTTTATAACATACATCTGAATAGTGAAACTATTTCAATTAGATTAGGATCGTGATTTTTTCTCTTCCAGGTATTCCATATAAAAATCTCCGGTGTACCCTCTATGAACTTTTTTTTTATCTGTACAAGTGTTGAATTTATGTGCAATGCTAAGACGTTAATATATTACTCTATCAAAGTAAATTCTTCGACACACAATAACTACATTATTGGAATTTAAAATTTAATTGCAGCTTAAGATGACTATATTGTTGGGATAGATGTTTGATTGGTGCTAATTTACTGTTTGAATTTGTGTTGCAGATCTTTTATTTTTATGAATTTTTTACTACTTAATAGGGAAAATGTTTGTTTATTAATTTCTATATATTTCTTTGTTTTTTTGGTATTTTGTGTATGATAGAATACATTGACCCATAAAAAAGTGGATATGGATGATCGGTTTCAATTACTAGTTAAGCTCAAAGACAAAATTGGATAGCTGTACTATTAAGTGGATATAGGATGGAGTATGCATCATTGGAGTAGTTACCCTGTACATTGCCATATATAAGAAATAGTATACAATAGTGCAATATTAAGAATCCCTCGCTAAAATAGCAATTATAGGAAACAATAATTAAGACGCTCTTAAACATAAATAAAAAATAAGTATTTGGTCAAACAAAAATAAAATATAAAGTTTCAATATATATGAAGCCTAAATTTCCTAAAATAATATGAAAAATATGTGACGAGCCCAAGAAAGAATAAAAAGATGGAGGACAATATACAAGACTAAAAAAAGAGCCTTTATAGTCCATATGAGACATAGACACTAGGGAAGTTCATGTGGTATCAAACACATATCACTTGGGCATGCCCAACATGCTCTGTTGGACAAAGATATTTCAATTTTAAACTCAGCCCACTAATAACATCTATCTACCCAATTCATACTAAACATATATTATTGAATAAGGGTATGGCCCTGTGTGTGTGGTCTGTAATCATGTTAAATGATATAAAACTTGAAAGTATTTGGATTAGATTCTTGTTGAACAATGGACCAAAAAAAATGATTGACGTATGACTTGCATGGGAGGTACAAGTCAACTCGACCCAAAATAACAAACCAACCCAATCTATCCATAATCCTCTACTCATGGATGATCTGCCCACCCACCGGTTAAATTATAGCTAATTATCGCCCAAACCTCATCCAATCATACCTTATAAACTCAAAACCAAATCCATCTAAGATTTAACACCAAAAAGGTCTTGCATATCGCTCAATTGGACTAACGATTTATACTAGTTTGGTTAAGTGTGTTTGCTTCTTTATTAAATTTTGGTCTAAGAACTTGATTTTTTTTTTTTTAATTAAATTGGTCAATTTCAAGTAAAATACATTGTCAAATCCTTAATTCAACAACGTTTCATGTAACTACATTTTTTACATTTAAAAATAATTTCTTATAATCTTGTACCCCTCCATCATGGCAAAAGATGCTTCTAGAACACATTTGGCACAAGCAATTTCACTCAAACCAATTTGCATATCCAATTACTCTTAAATAGATTCTCACCTTCTTGCTCCCCCCCTTCATCACTTTCTCAAATTGCACTCTTAAGAATTGGAATCACACATAAATTGATAAAAATTTCCTACCCATGTACTGTTTATTTATTTTATGGATAGAAAAATTTTAGCGAACATTTCTATTCACATTGTATATCATACAATACATTATCATGACTTTCCTGGTTTCCATGTATTTTTCCATGTTTGTATTGGTGCTTCATAGATGATGGAAAAAAAAAACACCAATAAAAAAAAAAATTATGGCAGCAGAAAGAACTTACCTGGATTTTGGGATGGGTAAGGGCTCAATATGCCAACAAAATGCATTGCTTCCATGTAAATTGATGAACCCAACGGTGTCTGTCCACGTGAAGCGCATGATTCTGCATCATTACACCAGCCTCCACCCTAAAGCTTGTGAAGCACAACTAAATTAAGCATGGGATCCATGAAAAGCTATAGTAAAATACTGGATTATTTATTCTTTAAGTAAACTGCTACAAATCAAATACATTTTCTGCTTAAGCTGAAAACATTCACTGCACGTTAGGAACTATCGTCTCAATGTGATAATATGCAAGTCTACCGGCAATAAACGGGAAAATAAGCTGCACGGTTCAAAATAAAAAGCTATTTAGTTCAAAAGATATCATGCAATAACCGTCTGCAGCCAATGAATCCGATTTCGAACTATCATGAAACAGAAAGAATGAGAAAATTAACCTAAACAATCAAGAAAAAAGATCTTAAAGATCTAAAAAACGCTGGGTAATTTCCTTACATCAATTCCTCCTATGCTTCCATAAAATTCCATTGTTAGAAAAAACTTGGTCCAATGACGCAATACAGCATGAGAGCGATATTCGATGAGTACCTCTAGGTGAAGGAGCCATTTATCAGATCCCGATCCTTGACCTCTCAGGAGATGATACCCAGGCAGACTCCCATCCAAGCAAACTTCGATTGATCACCGAATTTGGACAATGAAATGTCTCAAAAAAAATTTTCCAAAAGAAAAGCTAAAATTGCAACTAATACAGAAAGATAGGATCCTTACGGGCACCCCTAGCCTTGGCATTTCTCAGCAAAGTAAGATCAACAAGGGGAGGGTCCAGGTTTCTAAGAAATGGGTATTGTAAACCCGGTCCTTCCCCTCCCCTTCCTCCATCCTCCCAAGAGCGGAGAGTCAAAACGACGACGAGGATGACAAGCGCGCATCCTCCGGCCACCGTGGCCCGATCGCTTCCCCAGCACCGGCGAAACCAAAGGCGAGTTCGCTGAATCGCCATTGAAAGAATTGCTAGCGTTCCAGCCAGTCCCCCAGTGGAACCTATGGAAGAAATATTACATCAGTAGTACACATGTAAAAATAACGTGCGTAGCCAATCAAAACACGCCACGACATCTCGTGCGGTAGAGTAAAAAAACGGCGCAGTAACACGGGGAATATTCTCTTCTGTGTTATTCATGTGTTATTGCGCGTTATTCATGTGTTATTGCGTGTTATTCATGTGTTATTGATGTGTTATTGTGTTATTATAACACCAAGAATATTTTCAGGATACAATAACACATGAATAACACACAATAACACAAGATTATCACGGGAGAGACAATTCCCCGGGTGGCCCGGGGCGCATTCAGTCATGTGTTATTGTATCTTGGGAATATTCCTGGTGTTATAATAACACAATAACACATGAATAACACATGAATAACACACAATAACACATGAATAACACAGGGAGGAATATTCTCCGTGTTACTGCGCCGTTTTTTTTCTGCGTCGCGCGGGATATCGTGGCGTGATTTCATTGGGTACGCACGTTCCTCTACGTGCGTAGTACTGATGTAATATTTTTTCGGAACCTATGGCTTGAATTCCTCCAAAACATCACTCAATTTTGTCAACGGAATGAAAAGAAAAATAAGAGTAGGTGGACAGGGTTTTTAATATTAGAGGCATTTATATACATACCACCCAATTGTTGTGTATTTATATGAGAAAATTTTGTGTAAGTAAGATTTACGTAGAGTTGTATACGTCAGTAGGTTACAATGAGATTATTGAGGAGTTATATTTGTGTTATACCCTCTATAAACTTTCTGTAAACTACTTGTAACCTATCTGTAAGTTACAAATATATTAAAATAAAAACGCAGTATAGGTAGATTACAAGGGGTATAACGCTGTTATAATCTCCTTCCTATTTTAGTTTTGCATTTATATCAGCCAAATCTTTCCTTATTACAATTTACACGAACATCAACATCTCAGCTTGGGATAATTACATACATAACATTCAAAGCATTGATATTTACGAAACTAACATCTATAGATTGCCGTTATTATTATTGTTTGTTTATTTTGAGATACTTACATGAATAATTAAATATTATTTATTTCTTAAACTAATATCTATATTAATTTTTTAAACTATAAAATCAAAGTATTGGTGAGTTGGTATTAAAGATTTAAATATTCGAAAAAAAAAGTTTTTGTTTTCATGTTATATAATTATTATTTTTATGTATATCTAGCCTTTAAACTTTCATATTTATGTATATGACACTCAAATATTTATTATAACATTTAGAAAATGACTTAAAAAAAGCTCATTGTTAGCGAATAGCTTGTGTTTGGCTGTTAGCACATGTTCAATTTGTTCATTAAGCAAACAAGTCAAATACGAATAATTTTTTTTAGCTCAATTTATAAATGAGCTAACACAAACAAAAGTTTGTTTGTTCGTGTTTGGCTCAGTTAGCTCGAAATAACTAAATAATTAAATAATAATTGTTATTTATATCATTTTTATATTAATTTTTTATGCTATGTTTAAATAAAATGCATATAAGAGATTTATAAATGCAAAAAAAAAAAAAAATATGTTAGATATGTAAATGGATATATGTAAATGGATATGAATTGGTTGGTATGTATTTTAATGCTTTTATGAAAAAAAAAACAAGCCTAATCCCAATCCCATCTTACTGTAGGGCTGTCAGAAAAACTCATTGTTCGCGAATAGCTTATGTTCGGCTCGTTAAACAACTCTTGCTCGAATCTTTCGTTACCAAATTAAGTTTTAACGAGCCGAACACGAACAAGCCTTGGACTCCCTCAAGCTCAACCTAATCTCAATCCCATCTTACTGTAGGGCTGTCAGAAAAAGCTCATTGTTCGCGAATAGTTTATGTTATGCTCGTTAAACAACTCTTGCTCGAATCTTTCATTACCAAATTAAGTTTTAACGAGCCGAACACGACCAAACCTTAGACTCCCTCAAGCTCAGCCTAATCCCAATCCCATCTTACTGTAGGGTTGTCAGAAAAAGCTCATTGTTCGCGAATAACTTATGTTCGGCTCGTTGAACAACTCATGCTCGAATCTTTCGTTAACAAATTAAGTAACAAGCCTTACACTCCCTCAAGCTCAGCTCTTTTACTCCCTTAATAAAGTATGTCACTGCTGATAAATAAAAGAAGCAAAATAAATTTTTATTATAAATATAAATACCAAAACAGGTAGATATAATTCGAATATTTATCCACACACCATTCAAACCTATGTATTTATATATCTAACAACTTTTTTATTATTATTATTTACATATGTATGAAAAATTGTAATTCATTTTTCTTCAACATAAAATGTTAATATTTTATTTATGTGATATTAAAGCCGTGTGGTATAAAATGTAAAAAATAAAGTTATAGGTAGTAGATGAGGATCCTACTCGGACTCAACTTCAGAAGATTCTACTGAAACGCAGTAATTTTCTTGTTGAAGGCGGAGGAATGAGAGAGCGGAGAGAGGGAAAGTGGTATTTTGCCGTCTTCGGTCGATGGCTAATCGGCCCTCTGAATTATTTTGACGATGCAAATAAATTGCTCTTTGTAAACCTAATTCGATTTCTCGTCTTCAGGGTGGAGCCAGTCGCCTAAGCTTCGCGGCAACTTCTCTTTTTCTTCCGCTTTTGGACTGAGGATATATGATCTTAACATACAATTGTATTCTTGATTGAATTTATATTCTTGTTAAATATCTTATAGTTCTTGGTAAACGCTTTTTTTTCTTTTTTGTTTGGATTTATGATACTCTTTGAGGTGTTTTACAGCAATACAATCGGATTTTTTTTTTCAAATAACAAAAAACTTATTAGAAGATGATTTCTCTTTATTTGTATGAGAATCAACTTCTGGAAGATTGAAGATATGAATTACTGTTAGGGGTTTGCAAGCAGATGTCTTAGTGGTCTGTTGTCTTCATCTAATCATCCCCTTCTATCGTAAACTTGTGATTTTAATTGTTCTTTAAAGGCATTTTTGAATATAAAACTTATTTCATGGTGCAGGGACTGATATTACAATGTCAGATGAAATTGGAGAAGATGGCAACCCTATTGATCAAGGAGCAGACATCACAGTACGCCCGCTGCTAATCTCTTAGTGCTTGATTTAGTTCATTAATTTCTTAACTATTCAGCTTAATTATTATATTCTATAAATCCTTGAGTGCAAAGCTAATGTCAATTCTTGATCCATGTCATTTCTTTATTCAAACTTCTTTGAAATTAATCCTGGTATCAATAATTTGCATACTCGAAGGCTGATTAGTGTCATGCTTCCTTTATTACATATTACTGCTTCATTATCATAGTTTTTGCATGTGGATGCCAGTCATTTGTAACTAAAGAGATCTAATTGGGTATCCCAACTATCAGGCGTAGAATTAGCTTCTCTTTTGATTGAGTGCATAACCCAAAAGAAACCAGGAAATAGATATTTTTTTTCCTTCAGTTTAGGGCAGATAAAATTATTGATAGATGAGATGGAAACACTTTTTAAAAATAACTGACTATATTTTTAAAATACACAAAACCTTATAGTTAAGGGATATATATATATATATATATATATATTCCAGTTCATGCCAGATTAAATGGTAACAACTATCATTCTAGTTTTGTTTTAATCTTGTATCAGATAAAAGATAAAGCCGTTAATATCATGAATAGAGGTACTGGCACCAATTGGATGTTCAGTCTCATGGGTAAAAAGCTATGGAAGAGAAAAAAACACAAAGGAAAAATCTCCCCTTCATCATCTCAGATGATGCGAACTATTTCAATCCATCATTTGGAATGCAATGATTTTGTTTCTCAAAGTGAAGTTGGTGAGACGTCGGCTTCCGGTAGTGAGAGTTCAAAAAATGCTCTCAGTTCTGATTCATTGGCAATGAGTGAATGTGAATCGCAGGCACATAAAGGAACTCTTGAATCTGCAGAAGGAAAGCCTGCTTATGAAGAGAGATTAATGGCTCCCGCTAAAGTTAGAATATTAACAAAGTCTGCTTCATTTCCTGGATCAGAGTTCTCTGGAAGTGCTGCTGGTATATTTTTACCAAGCTATAGAAGGATGAAGAGTGTTTCCATTGTTACTCAGGAGGCAAAAAATGGATCTGTTGGCGCATTCATTAACATTGCAGGGGGTGGATCTGACCCGGATGCTTTACCTGGTTCTCATGATTTGATGAAACAAAGAGAAGCTAGAACTGTTTTAAATCGACTGAGAAACCTCAAGGAGAGGATAAAGGATGTAATAATGGAGAACAGGAAGGAGAAAAAGAGGATCTCTAGGGACGGGATTCTGCATAAGGTTCCGTTTGGCCGTAAGCTACTGGAAGATATGAGACATGAAAAGATAGACCTCTGGAATGATTCTGCTTCTGAAAGATGTGATAGAGGTAGTGAAGGAAGTAACTTCAGTAATGCTCCTGGTGGTTCTTATAGCAAATTTGCACAGAAGAGTTTTCAGCATTCTTGTTCGCTTAATGAATCTTTAGACAGATATTCTAAGTTGTTAGAGACCATTTCACTTAAAGAAAAGGAGGAAGTTTCTGAGAGTTCTAAATTAATCCAAAAAGATGGCGGTTTGCTCGAAGGTAAGCTTCCAAAGAGTTTTGGAAGGATGATCTCTAGTTCGGTGTTCAGGTCGTTTTCTTTTAGCAATGCTATTCAAACTGAAGCATATCTGGAGTCATCAAAAATTCTAGCAGCAGAACCTTTTGGAAGTATGATGAACAGAATTGTAAGGTCAAAATCGAACCGAGAAGACAATGTTTTGCAGCAAGAAATGCTTCCAAAGAACTTTGGAAGAATTTTGTCTAGTCCTTTGTTGATGTCATATTCTTTCAGCAAGGCTGTACAAAGTGAACACCATCTTGAATCATCACAAATTCCAACACCAAATGCCAATGCAATCATTTCACCTATTTTAGAAAGAAATGATAGTGAACATGAAATGGTTGTGGATCCAGATTCGCTTTTTAGTGCAGACAAAACCATAAGATCAAATGAATTTGTTACTTCTACTGTAGAAAACATCTCTGAGAAAATAGAAAGTCAAGTAAATCAAGTTTCGGTGGATGACTCTCGATACATTGAGCTATCTCTCTTACCAGAAGCTGTAGAAGAGGAAGCTGACTTAGTCAATAGACATGAAGCTCAAACAGAAGCTGAATCTGATATCAAGATTGAAAAACCAAGTTTTATCTCATCTCTGGACCCGAATATGGTTGAAGGTTCTGCTAGTTCAGTTAAATATTTACTCCGAGAAGGTGTGCTATTTTATTTGTCCATATTATTACTTATTTTAATTGCACCTCCCCATATTTTTTATCTTATATGCCATATGGCTACTTCCGATCAGCGTAATAGAACTTTACTATCCAATTGTTTCACTAATTACCTAATTTGGCAATCATGGACAACAACAAAAGCATTAGATGTTGAGGCTTTTGGCTTAAAAAAAAAAAGTAAATCCAACAATTGAAATACTTGTTAAATTAGGTGACCAATGCGTTAAATAGTTGTCTGTGACACAAAATTTACCTAAATTGATCTCTTCTTTTTTGAGTAAATGTGATATTTTTCCCCTTAAATATTTTGTTGGATGTTTTAATGCTTCAATTATTTTTTATTAATTTTAAAATATAATAAAATGAAAAATATAAAAAAATGACATCCCTAAAGTGGATGAATGCCCTTTGCATCTTCTACGTCCAAGTTGGTTGGAGTTTAAATTTCACGTTCTGCACGATCATTTATAGGGAAAATATTTGCATACGTAAGACGTACGCAGCGTTGCATACGTCGGAGGTTATTCAGAGGGTACAAGCGGATTATATCCGCTTTATACCCTCCTGTAAACTCCCTGTAACTATCAGAACTACAAAAGTGCAAAACTTATTTGTAGGTTATAGGTAGATTACAAGGAGGTTAAAGGGGGGTATAACACGGATAACCCCCTTATACCCTCCCCCTTATACCCTCTGAATAACCTCCCGACGTACGCAGCTCTGCGTCGTCTTATGCATGCTAATATTTTCCCATTTATAGACTAATTTGTCATTGTCGATATCATCTAAAACTCGTTCGGGAAAATACTGTGCATCTAAAATGATTATAAAATCAGGGTTTGTTGGTGCTCTTTCTACCCAATGGCACGATCTCTCCATTCTGAAAGTCTTCTTAGATTGTTCTGTCGCAGAAAACAGGGGCCTTGAGCGGTGCATATAGATGCTTGCTCTTTATCCGTAAGAAGGATGGTCTTAGGGAATTTAATTGTCGGGTCTGGTTTTTTAACATGGAAATTTGAACAAACCATGCTATTGGGAACCATTGCCTTCAGATGCTTTACACCTTTTAATTATGGTTTGTAATGCGATGCTCTCATTATTCTTGTTAAATATTCGATTAACTAACAAAATAATATAAGAACTCAAAATTTACAAAATGATATTTGATTAATTGACAAGAAAAATGAACTCACAACCTTTAAAACGTGTGATGCCCTTTAAATTAAAGAAATTTGAACACCTAAAAAGTTAGACATCTATGTTTTAACATTTGAAATTTCATTAGAAACTCCAAATTTAAGCATGCTCGTATGATAGTTCTTGGGATGGGTGGTTTTCCTGATGGGACCCAATTGTGAGAATTAAATCTAATACCTGCTAGTTTAGAGTTCAAAATATTATAACTAGTATTTAAGCATTATACCAACTAAAAGATGAGAACAAAGTATCATACAGGATAAAATGCAATGCAATGACAATGACCTCTTAAACTCTTATTGCTACTTGTTAGGATTCACCCCTTGAACCTGTAAGAGCTACCTCTAGAATCCTATTTTTTTTATAATTTATTCTAAATTATGGATATTGAACATTAAGGCGTCTTTTGGTGTGATAAATGAAATTTTATAAAAATTTCATGTTAAGTAAGTTTGTTGGAGAGCATTTTTGCTATGATTGGCCCCTGGGAAGCTATACCAATATCACAAAATTGTGAGGCAATTAGACCAAAGCAGAACATATATTGATGGTTAAAAGTTTGGGCTATCAAAAAAATTAATGTTGAGGGATATATATATATATATATTATCTAATTATCTACTAGAGATTTCATCTAGAGATTTCATATTATCAAATATTATGAAATGACATTTAGGCTTGAATCCCCAACATTCGAGTTGAACTTCGAAAATCTCTCAAATTGTTTGCTTCGATTTGCATGCCTTAACCAATTAAATAAGCTCTTAGTTGAGCCTTATTTTTAATGAGTGCAGGAATCTGTCACTATCTCTTCCTCAAGCTCTCTCCAAAATTCTTTCACATTCATGCCGTCTATATCCTGAACTTTTGACCAATTAAATTAATTTTTTTTGTGAGGAGTTCGTAGTTGAAAAGTACAACTAAAGGAGATGGATGATGGGTGGTATGTATTACTTGAGAAGGATAATGAACATTCGATGGGCATTCATTATTTGCTCCTTCATCGAACAAAACTGGCTTTGAGTTCAATATTTGAACTCTTTCGTTATGGTTGCTTGGTGCTTATGGAAATGCTTGTGTTGAGATATGGAGAAACTCTCTCTAATGCCAATTTTATGTACTCTAAAAAAATAGAATTAAAATCTGATAGGAAAAAAAAAAATCATTAATATGAAAGAAAATTATATGAGATATGTCGGAATTCACTTACCCAAAATTATGAAGACGCGCTCACAATTACAATGAGTCAGTCACTCACATAAATAAAAGGAAACCCCCTCTCTCGTTATTGAGCTTTCTCAAATATTCCCTTTTTTTTCCTTGTTCTTAATAACATCGAGTCAATTAAATCTGTTTGTTGGTGGGAGAATAGTTGGTGATTGAAGGATAAAACTAAATAACCTAAAATTGTAGGCATTAAGTGGTGATTGGAAAGAACAGTAACCATCCAATGAATACTTCATCACGATATAAATGCTTAAACCATGCATGAACTATTTTGTGTCCCTTTTGTTTACTCTTAGAATACTAACTTTTTTTTTTCCAGTGGTGGCTAACAAAGACCTAATGGAATGAAGATGGCAATCTTCTGAGAGAAAAGTGCTTTATTGGTGTTTAATTGACTATGGGGGTTTAATTTAAGTGAAATACACCTTTTCAAGCATATGCAAGGTGGCATATATGTAAAAATTGAAGTTTAGCTGTTAGATTTGTAAATCCAAAGGAATTGAGTGGTATGTATGTAAATCGTCCAACTAGTTATGATCAATCTCTTCTCTCTCAACTAACTCCTCTCCATCCATATGCAGTTCAAAAATGAAAATAAATTACTCCAGAAAAAAAAAAAAAAAACTTGAATGCCATCGGGATTTCGGCTATGTTTTTTGCAATTTCCATGTTTCTCTCAAGTTTTTCAATAGCTCTCAGTACTGATTAATCAACTATGCTCCTCAACAGGTTCAGAACTGCAACCAATACCTACTGATGAGCAACATCTATTCTCCGATGCACAGAACAAAATTTACGTAGACCCCAAATATGATTCTTTGTTTGAATTTGTGAGGTTCGTTCTGAGTCAGTCTGAGAATGAAGCACCTGGCTCATCTTACGAATTTGGGACGAAAACGAACATGCCTTTCGAACCGAAACTCTTATATGATTTGATTAAGGAGGTGTTACTGGAAATTTATGAGCACTCCACTGCTCCAAATCCTTGGCTTCTTCATTTTCATTCTAAAATCAGAGCAATGCCTGTAGGAATTTATCTGGTAAAGGATGTTTGGAGTGAAATTCAGTGGCATCTGTGTGCGCCACAGGGGTTAGATGCCACGCTTGATGACCTTATGGCTCATGATTTTGCTAAAAACGATGGGTGGATGAATCTGTACCGTGAAGCTGAGTGCTTTGCTTTGCAGCTGGAGTATCTGATATTGGATGATTTGCTTGATGAAGCAGTTGTGGATTCTGATGAGTTCAGCTTTTGAAGGTATTGATCCTTTATTCATTTGTGTTACATACAACAATTCTTATGCATTTACATATCAAACAAAAATAGTCATATATTTACATTTATACATTCAAATTTTTAACATCACATCAAAAATATCATAAATGCTTTCTTTTTTAAAGTGAAATTTTTCTTTTCATGCAGAAGGTTATGATGCTAAAGTGTTAGAAGTGTAAATATCAAACTTTGGGTGTTGGAAATGTAAATACATAAGAATTGTGTGGTATGTAGTATCTAAATGCCCCTTATTATTATTATTATTATTATTATTATTATCTTCTTTTTTTCTTTTTTGTATGTATATCGATCTCATCCTCATTTGGAATTCCACCTGTATTGTGTGGTAGTATTAGCATTAAATAATGATGTAAAGGTGTCTGTCTTGCATTTTGGTGATATTGTAAATTTTGATTTGATAAGTTTTGGATGTTTTGACATGATTGATGTTAAAATTCGTTAAATTTTAGTTTGTTTGAGAAATAATATCAAATTTCAAGATTAGAGAGAGGTTTAATTCTCTTGAATCCTATTTGTTTCAGGGTTTATTAAATGTAAAAAAATAATAATAAATAAAAAGAAATAAATAAACTTGTTGGATTTGTGTGATTTTTAAAAAAAAAATTGCTACGATTTTTAAAATAAAATACACATTTTATGTGGAGTTTATGAGACTATGGGATTGTTAGATATATATCCTATCAATAAATTTCCATCACCTGTCCTGAATCTTGAGGTGTGACATGAATTTTGAGGTAAGTTTTTTATCAATGAACGTTCAAATTTTAATTAAAAATTATTCAAAATTTTAATTTCGGTAAACTTATAGTCAAACTGACCGATTTGATGAGATAAGTCTAAGGATACTAAAGTTAGTCAAATCAAACAGTTAAATTACATGTAAAGTCTTTCAGTGTATAATTGAAATGTCAGAAGAATTTTAAATATGACAAGCTTATAGTCAAATTGAGTGTCTTGACAAGATAAATCTAATAGACCCAAAATCTCTAAAGTCTAACATCATTCAAACATTTAAAGGCCTACTGAATGACATCCAATCGAGAGAACCTCTTCGCGCGGTCCAATGGAGTGGTGCAAATTATAAAGAGTCCTACCCCCTTCTTGAGTGGAGACCTCATGCCAAAAGGTGACTGAGGTTCAAAGAAGAGTTGAAGTATAATATTGCTTCTACACTGATGATCCGACGAACAACTTTGGCTGTTGTTGATACTAACTGTTATTTTGACCCCCAATTAATGAACTAAGGTAAAAGGGCAATTTTGTAATGTGGCACCGCCACCTACC
>NW_018164719.1:300463-301093 GCF_001263595.1 Phalaenopsis equestris | reverse complement strand
GAGCAGCTCGGCCAGAGGGAAGAGGTGGAGATCGCGCAGAGAAGGGTTCGGGGAGTTCCCTGTTCGGTAGTTCGCGAAGCAGGAGGACCTGAGCAGTTTGGCGAGGCGCGACGGCTCTGGAGAGGCAGTTATTCTCATGCGAGACGCAGAGGAGTGCTTGCGGAAAGGAGGCGCGAGCACAGAACAAGAAGTTTTCTCCGGTGAACAGGTGTGATCTCTGCCAGAAGGGATCAGAGCTCTCTGGTTCGGTTGACGTAGGCACTGAAGTTCACGGGGTGAAGCAGGTAAAATTCATTTGGAAGAAATCCTAACCACGACAATGAGTTCCGTCAAATTCGACATTGAGAAATTCAATGGGAAGAACGACTTCGGCCTATGGAGAGTAAAGATGAGAGCTCTATTGGTTCAACAGGGTGTTGCAGAAGCCTTGCAAGGGTCGGCGGCATTGCCGGCCGACATGACCGAGAAGGAGAAGATCGGCATGCTGTACAAGGCTCACAGTTTGATAATCCTGAGCCTGGGCGATAAAGTTCTGAGGGAGGTGTCGAGGGAGACAACGGCTCAAGCGCTTTGGGCCAAACTAGAGGTACTTTATCTGACAAAGTCTCTGGCTAATAGACTCTTTTTGAA
>NW_018164719.1:268991-299169 GCF_001263595.1 Phalaenopsis equestris | reverse complement strand
AGGAGAGAATAGCTATAGAGTTAGAGGAGGAGAGCATCTTGAGGCCTTGTATCAAGGTGTCGCTTGAGAGGGAGGCCATATAAGGAAGATGAGGGCTCATCTCTATGTATAAGCTATGTATTCTCCATTTCTTTTGCCTTAGTGAAATATTTGATTGATTCCCTCCCGTGGACGTAGATCCAGTTGGATCGAACCACGTAAACGATCTGTGTTTGCTTGTGTTCTTTTTCGTCTCATTTCTATGTCTGGAAGTACATATCTCACAACACTAACCACAGTAAATCACCACCTGTCGATCATTTTTGACTGTCGACAGCCGCTCTCTACTCATTGTCATGAAGCTCTAGGCGGAGTTAAGCCTTACGTTGCAAACCAACAAAGCAATATACAAAATAACAACTAATATCGCAGAGTCACAAAGCAACATACAGAGCAATATATTATCCTGAACACTGTGCTAGTCTAGAAATCAAGTTTTAATAACTACTCCCTGTATGACCACTCTATATTGTGGGGCAATGAGTTTTTTTGTGCAATGTCGTTGAAGCTTGAGAAACTGTGTAATCATTTTCTGTGTATGTGATAAAGGCCCGTACGTGTAATCATCTACTCATAGTGGATTATTAATAAGCTAGGTCTTGTGGTTTTTTTACTTTCAAAAATTTTAACATAAAAATTTAAGGTTTCTATCTGCCAATTTTATTATGGAGTGATACTGAATTTTTGTGCAATATTAAGACAATAGTATATAATTTAGTAGTAGTAGTAGTGTATATAGTAGTAGTGTATATAGTAGTGTGTGTGTATATATATATATATATATCAGAGCAATTTCCATAGCTTTCCCTTGCATTCTTCCCCACATTTTCTCCATCTCCATCACACCTGAAGCAACAACTTTGAGGTGACACCCAATTCTAGTTAATTGATCCTAATCTACGAAAACGCCTCATTAGATACCAATATCCTTTCGACTATTGGCTACTAACTTAATGGGCAATTCAAGCAATTCAACCAATGGTCTCAAGTGTAGGGACTTGGGAACAGTAGAAGCTTGTATCCTTTGTCGTGCATGTGATGATCAAAGTGTTCTCCGTCCAATTTAGATCGGACGGTGTTGATTGCTTCTCCGTACTGGATGACAAATACGTTAAACAGTAGCCGACTCGAGCGGTGATGGACGCAAGCGTTCGCGTACGTGTAACGCGGCCGCGAATTTTTTTTTTTTTAATGAAATTAAATTAAAAAGTTGTAAGATAGCGATAATAGTGCCACGTGGACAATGGATGACCGAGCGATGATCCCACATTGTCCTTATAAAAGGGGTAGCTGCGGCTTCATTTTTGAACGGTGCAGATAGTGAGCCTCTATTGATTCAAAGAAAAATGTCGTGCTGCGGAGGAAACTGTGGATGCGGATCCGACTGCAAGTGCGGATCCGGATGCAATGGGTAATGTTTTATTTGAATCGTTTTGATTTTGATTTTTATGTGATTATTTTTGTATTCGATCGATTTGAATTGATCTTTGTTTTGGTATGGGTGTTCTAGCTGCTGCTTGATGATTTGATTTGATGTGTTTTTGATTTTTTTTTTTAATTTTTGCAAGCATAGTTGTTGTTTTGATAGTTGGATAGACTCTTGATTCATTGCTGGGATTTCTGGTTTTCCGTTTGCCCTGATTATCCATTTTTTCTAATGTTGGCCGACTATTGGAACCTTTTTCCGAGGTGGTTCGTCAAATAATTGAAATACTGTAACAGTTGCTTGCTATTCTGTTGCTGAGGTATTATATGCGACTGAATTGATCCGTGCTATTTGATCGTCCGTTGCAATTGGGTTGCTGTTCTTTTTCATCGGTTTGTTTGTTGTTTTGAAGAATCGTTATCCAGATCTTTTTTATGGATCTTCGTTGTTTTCGGGCTGTACTCTTTTTTTTTTTTTTACCTCTACGAATTTGTTAATTTCGCTCATTTATTCTTTGAGGATTTCTGCTAAGCAAACAAGCAGATGCAGCAACCATCTAAAACTTAAATGAACACGAAAATCCCCAAATAATGGCCAAATTACCTCAGATTTTTATATAATAACAGTTTTCAAAACACAGATGCAAGATGTACCCTGACTTACAGGAGCCAAGCTTCGCCACCAGCCAGACAATAGTCCTCGGAGTTGCTCCTCATAAGGGGTCAGTTCTTCTACCCACTTATTTAAAACTTCCATTCTCTTTTGTTTTCCTTTAAAAAATTTACGCGATTGGTTTATCTGCTGTAGCTTTGAGGCGGTGGGCTTCGAGGCAGCCGGAGCGGAGAACGGTGGCTGCAAGTGTGGCGACAACTGCACCTGCGACCCCTGCAACTGCAAGTGAGATTGAGATCTCCATCGGAGGGAGGAGCCAAGCAGGTTGATGTGCGTGTAAAGCAAGTCTTTTGCTTTCCAGTTCGTGTGCAATAATATATATGGTAGGTTTATGGGCTTCAAGGAGTAGATTGTTTCCTGCTCCCATGGCCAAAGAATCTATTCGGGCAACCCTATACTTCTTATTTCTGCAACTTTAGTCCAGTTTATGCGAGTGAAATTAATAAAGATGATGGCTCCTCTGCTGTATTTAATCGGATTCTGTCATATTATTTTGTTCTTCTTATTTTTCTTACTCTGTGTGGAGCTGGGTTTGAATCGAGTAGTTTATATTAATTAAATATATAAATGAGCTAATAATGTTTTTTTTTAAATAAGTATCTGGATTTTAATATTAACAAAATATGAGAATTTACATAAATGTTATGTTTTTATTTCTATATCTTACGTTTAGTGATAATATTCCTCAAAAAAATTATTTTAATCACGTACAAATCTCAAAATAGCTCGATTTAAATCCCAAACATAAAATCGATATCTTCAAAGTTTCAATGTCATCGAACTTATAATCAAACTAAGTGTATAGACAAGATGAGCCCAAAAATTAAATGGTTCAAATTCGAGTACTATTAAGCCCAAATAAACTGTCAATTAAATGATCAAATAAATTCTAAATTTAATAAGTTTATATTCAAATTGAACTTTCTGATAAGATAAATCCAATGAACTCAAGATTGGTTAAATTTTGATATTGTTATGATAGTTAAATATACAAAAAAATATCATTTGACTAAAGAGATCTCTCTCGACCGTTCGATGGAGTAATCCAAATTCATCCAATGTTTTTGAAGTATTATAATTATAAAATTTATAAATAGATCCTCACTCTCTTCATGAGAAGGACTTGAATGAGAGCTCTAAGCCCTTGAGGGTTTTTGAGCTCCACTATTTTTGAACCACCATTGACTAGACGCCGCAGCTGCCAGACCATTTTTGTCGTTACAGGGCCATCGTTGTCTGACCGACATCGCCATCAGACCACCACTAATCCGACCATGTTGTTGAGCCGAGCCACCAACACCAGTAGACCACCATGTTGGGCCACTATTGTCACCACTCCTGGATGATTGCCTCTCCCACAAGGTTACTGTCATATGCCTGCCTCGGACACCAAACAACTCTCGCCAAGTCACAACCACGGTTGTCATCAGCTACAACAATGACCACTGCCAAATGGCCATCATCGTCGCCGCCGCAAGATCACCGTACCGTTGCCCGACCACCATCATCAAGCTGCCGCAACGTCATTGTCGGAACATTATTGCCAGACCACCGTCCTCTAACTGCTACTAGTATCGAACTACTGTCGTTGCCATCAAACCATTGCTTTGGTTGTCATTGTCGCTGAACCATTACAATCGAATCTCCACTATTTGGCCGCCGCTACCCCCAACCACCATTCCTATCGTCGACACTAACATCGAACTTTCTAGCACATGACCTCTATCATTAGTCTTTCTTCATAATAACTAGGCTGTCATCACTTCTCTGACATTCCACCGTTGCCATAATAGAAGCCACCACCCTCACGTGTAATATTGCTTCCGGCTAGTCGATGGTCAATAAAGTCTTGTAACCTATATTAACATAGTAAAACTGTTTGAATTAAGTTAGACCTCGTGATTTTTAATCTTTCGGATTTTTCAAGAAAAAAATCATATTGTTCACTCTGTCATTTCATGTGCTTATGTCAAATTTTCATAGAATATTAAAACTTTACTAATATGAATTTACCAACATACAACAAGTGATATTTTTATTTATAATGAGTCGGTGTTATAATTACATCAAATTTTTGCATGAACAGGCGCATCTTATTTTTAAAGAATTAGTAATTATAGTATATTTGATGATTGATGTGATATTAAAATATTTGAGTCTTACGTGGAAAATATCAAAATTTATGCATTAAATAATATAAATATATAAGAATATTATTTTATGGCTGCACATAAACTTATATTTATATATCGCACTTCAATTGTGGGAAAAATATTACATCGGGACTCCTAACGTTGAGCTACGTTCGGATTGGAATATTCGACTATATTACGAGAATATTTCATCTGTGTTATTTGTAAAATTGATGTGTTATTCGAGTATTATATGAAGTTATTCGATTATTTTACGGTGTTATTGGAATATTCTATCGCATTACTTAATTTGAGACTATATTATTCGGCATATTTCCCGTGTTATTTAAATTTTCACTATGTTATTGGAATAACACAATCCCAAATGATGTAATGCGAGGGAATATTTCAATAACACTTCACCTAAAATCAAGTAAAGTGATGGAATATTCCAATAACACCGTAAAATAATCGAATAATACCATATAATACTCAAATAACACATCATTTTTACAAATAATACAGATAAAATATTCCAATCCAAACGTAGCTCTACGTTTGGAGTCCTGATGTAATATTTTTCCTCAACTGTGACAACACGGGGTTAGATCATGACTATATATATATATATATATACACATATTTGCCGCAATGCCCAGAGGTACAATTTAATTTGATGTTAGCCTCAGTTTTGACAATTATAGTTAATAATTAATATACTCACAATGCCATATTAATATTGAAGGGTCATCATGGCTAACATAAAAATTAAGGTAATCACAACTGCTTTTCGAAAGTAAACCTAAAATGACATCTTAATTCTTTTTTGTGCATGATTATATGTCAACCCCAAAGAGTGTTTGCCACACTTTAAATAAATGCATATTAAAATTTGTTTTGAGGTTATTGTTATATGTCAGTGCATGATTATAAGTGTTTGTCACTTATTGAAAAGTGATTTGACATCATATTAAATAATTATGATGTCAAATGAAGCTTTAATATTTTCCACCAATCACTTTTTCAATGGCCACTAATGGTAACATTTCATGTTCATCAACGCCTATCAAGGTCTATAAACAAGCCGAGCTTGAGCGAGCACAAACTTGACTCATATTTGGCTATGTTCAGAATTAGCTCATGAAATTGCTCTTGAACAGCATGTTCATGCTCGCCTTGATTTACATATTTTTGTCATGTTCAACTCATTTTCAACTGAAAATTGATTCGTTTAAATTACTAACAAAAATAGATATAAATGTTAAATTCAAATCAGTACCATTTTTTTGCAGTAAAAAGTACAAAATCAATTTCCTTATTTTGAACTAAAACGCGCCGAATAAAATCATACAAAAAGTTATTCACTTTCGACTAGTTTATAATTCTAGCTTAAAAAATTGCTTAACGAGGCTTTGAGCACGATGCACTTCACAAACCAAACACGAGTTATTCATAAACGAGTTTAACAAGAATAAATTTTCCCTATCCCTCAACACTTATTTACAAGACAACCAATTATTTTCTTTTCTATCTATCATGTGAATGATCAAGCTACCTATCATCCATATCCCTCCAACCTCTACCGCAGAAAACAAAGGGCAATCAATTATGAGAAACAAAACATCAAGCTCATGCTTAAAATACAAAAAAATTTGACAAAAATACCATTTAATTCTTTTATATTTACATACTACTATCTAAATTTTAATTTTACATATATACCACTTATGTATGAAAAAGTGCATCACTCTTTAATTTTAAATTAACTGTTAGATATATATAAATACAAGAAATTTTGTGGTATGTTCGCAAATGCCCCTAAATATAATAAAGAACTATAAATTAAGATGCCAAGCTTATGCATTATGAAAGACTTAAAAACTAGAGTGAATACAATAATGTAAGTATATATTAATAAATAATACATTAGAATAAGTTAAAAGGCTAAACTATTATACGATTACCTATATGGTAGATATGTAAATAACATAAGTGATCCTATACCTCCTGTAACTCATAACTGATTCGCAACATTTTTACAAACAACCTGCAAATTACAAATCTAGACAAACAATAACAAGTGCTGGAACTTGAGCAAAAAGTTTCTATGCACATTCATGGACATCTTAACAAATTTTAGACCCAAAATCAACAACTGAGGAGAATCAGAACCTTTCTTCTCATACAAAAAGGCAGAAAATGAAATGGCCAGTATCTGAAGCAGACTCAGGAAGGAGAAGACTCTGCTCCATCATGGAGAGCGCAGCACACAACAGCCTTGTGGTGTCCTTGATACGTTTTTATGGCCTCTCCCGACGACATCGACCATAGTTTTGCAGTGCTATCAGATGATGCTACATGCAAAAAATGGAAATAAATAAATAGAAATGTTCCATGTGTTTATGAGCATAGTTTCCTGTATAAAAGAACATTTAAATTATGCAGATTCATATGGTTAGATCATACCAGTTATTAAGTATGCACCATCAACAGAAAATACACAATCCCAAACCCAGCGCTGATGTCCTGAAGATTTCAAATCTTGTTGTGAGAGTTTATTACTGGGGAAAGGGGTCTATTAAATCAGAGAAGTTTTTCGACAAGTTTAGGGGCTGTTTAGGATCACTTTTGATTTTTATTTATGTTTTCACTTAAAAATAAAATATGTTTAGTATATTATGTTATGAATATTTTTAAAAACAGACTAATTTGATTTTTAAAACAAAAATAAAAAATAAAAGTGATCCTTAACAAACCATTTGCATTCGGCTTGGTAAAACATCAAAGTGAGGTTTTGTTACCTGTCAATACTCTTTCCAAGGTAAATCCATCAACATTCCATATTTTAACTGTGTGATCTGAAGATGCTGTGGCAAGATATCTAGGACATAGTTCCAAGAATCATAAAATAAGTAAACAAACTTGGGCAAAACATAGAAAAATTTCAAGATTCTATTCAATAAGGTGCAACTCTGAATTTGAGTAGGTATGTAAAAATAGTCCTCTAACCGTTTACATGGGGTCAATTTAGTCTGAGAGTCTATGAATATGTTAAATTAGTCTCAATCGTTAAATTGGGGCTCAAATAATACTCCGTGGGATTGTTTCAGCTCTTATTTAAAGATTTTGGAGATTAAATTGACATGTTTATATACTCTGAGATTAAAATGACCCCCCCACAAGTTCGAATGCAAATATCGAAGGAGCACAGGATGTTGCACTACCTGTTCGGATCACAAAATTCAGGCGAAAGCAGGCATTTTAAAATGTAGCCATCATGTGCTTGCAACTTGTGAAGAGGTTCAAAATATGTCATTGTCTGCACAAGATAAAAACAGATAACACGGAACTAAGATGTTTTGAGGTTTTGATACAAATGCAAATTTCAAAATTTTTCTTACCTGCGTCCCCTTAAGTAGCCGCCAGACATAGCACGTTCCACGGTTATTGGCAGCAACAACCATGCTGCCATCCCACATTACTGTTAGAGACCTTACAGCTGTATCGACCTCAGGAACCTGTTACTCAGCACAATAAAGATGATTCAATTTTTATCATTTTATTTTCTAATAATTGGATACAGGTAAAGAAACTAGTATATCAACATCATGTGCCATATGACAAAAGGTAAATGCTTACTAGTTCACAGCTGCAAGAATTTGCAGTCAAATCCCACACACGTATATTTCCATTCTGATCTCCAGATATGAGTTCAGTCTGCGGCGAAAAATGCATTTTAGCGATCATCTAAAAGCTTTCTTCCTCGAGTAGTAAAGTGACAAAATAGTCCTCAGACTCTTTAAATTAAAGAAGAAAGGGGACTATTTTAACTCATATTAACAGATTCCGGGAGATAATTTAGCACTTTTATAGATTCTGGAACTATAATAACTCTTCGCAAAGAATCATGCGACTATTTTGGCACTTTTCTCCTTCAAGTGATCAAAGCTTTTCAGGTAGAAGACGACATCACTACAGAAGTTGTATCACATATCACTTTATATCTTTGAATGGTATATGTAAGTAAAAGAAATTAACAGCTGCCCAATCCTTTGCAAAGAATCAGATGTTAAGTAAAAGAAATTGTCTCTAAAAATATATATATATGTTAATCATAAGTTTAGGTATTAAAAGCTATGATCTTAATGCTCAGCTCAACAGCGCAGATTAAATTGTGGGATGAAATTCCAGAGTCCAACCTGATTTGGATGTAGAACCACTGTGTTAACAGCTGCCCGGCTCTCATACTCACGCTGACAAGTTGCTGCCCTGAAAAAACGGCACATCAAGTATCCAATTTTCATCTCAAGGTCCAGGAAAAACAAATAATAATTAAAAAAATAGAACTTTTAAAGGTACACCACTGGGAACATGTAAATTTAACTGCAGATTCCTAATTTTCGAAGTTATGACAATAACACCCTGATCTATATATGCCATCCACCAGCTCCCTGACTACACTTACATATTTAACACTTTTAGCAGGATTTTCATCACAATTTAACCTAAATCCAGCCAAACGTGAAGAATAACATATCTAAATCCGGTGCTCTGCTAAATCAAATTTTCTCTCCTTTGAGTCTACTTTTTTACATAAATTTGGATTTAGTAAATCCGACTACTAGTGGATTTAAAGGATATAACTTAGGAAGAAAGCACAATAAACCAATTTATTCCAAACACGTCAAACAAATATAATTGGATTTAACCTTAACTGAACCAAACACCATCCTAAATTTAAGAGCATCTTCATCTGATAAATCCGGATACCCGGATATACTAAATCCTATTTAACTTTAAAACCTGATTGCAGCCAAACACCCCCTTAGTCCTACACCATCTAAATTTTCCAAATGCAACAAAACTTGAGTTGGATAAAGATTTAGATGGTGTAACAGTGTAAAACCCCATAGTAATCATGCTAAGGTTCAGGATGAAACAACTATCATGTTGGCTCTCACTAAACCCTAGGCCCCGTTTCTACCTCTCCTACCAGCCACCCCACTCTATTATCAATGCTCCTCTTTCTAGCTCTAAGTTTCTTCAACCTTGCTCTCTTTTGCTCTTGATTTCCTCCCTCTCTCTATAATCCGCATCAAGATCATGTCAAGAAGGCCGTAGTAATCATGCTACGGTTCAGGACAAAACAACTATCATGTTGACTCTCACAATACCCTAGGCCCCATTTCTACATCTCCTACCAGTCACCCCACTCTCTATTATCAATGCTCCACTTTCTAGCTCTAAGTTTCTTCAACCTCTCTCTCTTTTGCTCTTGATTTCCTCCCTCTCTTTACTGCACAGCAAGACCATGCCAAGAAGGCTAAATCGATCCACATTGCTACATTAAGTAGTATCAGAGTCAAATTGTCACACGTATGGATGCAAGTTCCTCAAAAAAAGATTTCGCTCTGTAAAACCCCTCTTTCTATCTAATATAAAACTTTTCTATGTATCCTTTCCTTAAAGTGATCACCTTATGCATTCAAGAAACAGTTCGAACTCAAATCCTATCCTCATGTATAACAATTGAACATCCTAAAAACAACATCTACTTCTCAATTAAGAAAAAAAATTCTAGCTTTTCTTCCTAAATCTTCTCACAGAAGAGTTAGAGAGGGAGAAGAAACCAAAGCTAGAAAGAAAGAGAGAAAAACAATGCTTCTTAATCTTTTCTTAACAGTTGTAGTTTTAGAACATTCTTTTTATCACCAGCTCACAGATTTGAATACTTCAGTAAGATCCAGCAGAATGAAACCATTAAAATTCCACTGTACTCCAAGCCTTCAAACAAATTACACTAAAAGTTTATGAAACAGAACCAAGAAATCATAATGAAAGGTCAAAGATTTTTCCAGTGTATCCCTCTGTCACAAGAGGGAAAAACTTTGAGAAATTGTCAGATTCCATCAATCGTAACCAAATGGCCATGCTTGAACAACAAAAACAATCTCTCTACTAAGAAGGGTAAAGCTGCAAATGTTAATCTTTCCTTGGGATTCATACTGCCAGAAACCTTATGCACTGAGTACGCTCTTTCTCAAACTATTAAATGAATTTCTCAGAGGAAAATCTCCTGTTGTATTTTTGATTGAATAAAAGAGTCTATGTTGGCATTCAAGATGAAAATAAAAAGGAAGTAAATGAGGAGAATATCTGCACTTAAGGATATAAAAGCATATCTTCCTGACGAGATATTCACCTAATATAAAAACACTTACTAGTCTATCATATGTCAAATATATTTGTTAGCTCTAGCTATTACATAAACAAGAAAAAAACGGATGACAAAAGTTTTGGTAAAGATATTTGCGACTTATTTCAAACTAGAAATATAAAGAATAACAATCTTCATAAAAAGCATAACATCGCATATGTAACGATAATCAACTTTGATAAGTATATTTTGTAAAACTATGGTTGTTGGCAATCTAGATGGCAAAACAACAATCAAAGGACAATGGCAATGGTTGAGTAACCAAAAAGTCAAATTATTCTAAGATAATTTAGAAAATTTTTACCAATGTCATTCACATGCAGAGTTAACCATAGCTCTAAATGCAACCTTAACATTGTATTTGACCATAACAATGAGTTTATTACTTGTATGGATTATGAGATTATCTCCAACAAATACAGAATATTTTGTTGTGACTTATCATGTTCAACTAAACTAGCAAAGTCATCATCCATAAATGAATGTACATTCAAATGTTCAATCCTTTTCAAATAAATTTTGATATACTCGAAATTTATATGAAGCATCAATCTCCTTAATAACATTTTGTATTTTGGAACACTATTTATTTGAGATCAATATGAACAAGAGGTTTGGTAAATAAGCATATTGTCAAAACAAAATGTGTGAAATTAAGATTACATAAATTCTAAAGTATTATCAATACACACAGTTTTAATTAACAAAGAAAATTTATTATTTTTCCTTAATAAACATTTTGAGATATATGACCACTAATTGGCATTTGATCAAGTAACCATATAAAGATGTAATAAAAATTAAAGTCCAGTGTGTAAGAATGAGACAAGGAACATAAAGGTTGGAAGAAAAAGCTAACAAAAGTCAATGACTATTAGTAGAAGGAGAAAAATACAAACGATAGTTTTTATCAAACTCGTAGAGATAGCTTTAGTGGATTTAAAGAAAGAGGTAACATGAGACACTAAACTAGATGACTGAAAATATTAAATTAGACGATCACAAGTCTTCTTGGGAGAGATTAACCGGTTTAAAAAAAAGGTAAAAAGAGAAATATCAAGCTAGTCCCCACAAGTAAACACCAAGATCGAACCAGAGCAAGGAATACACAACCTAACCTATCTCCCTTCCTCCACACACCTCAAGTTCCCGTCATTATCACTGCAGCGTGAGGGAGAATCCCGCTCGTAGGATTCTTTAAGAAGGGCTTGTTATGGCAAAAAAGGTTAAGAGAGAAAAAGGGGTAAAGGAAGTACAGGGTAAGATGTAACTCATTGGATGGTTTATTGAAAGGGTCGAGGAGGCTCCACTCTTTTCTACATA
This sequence comes from Phalaenopsis equestris, assembly GCF_001263595.1. NCBI lineage: Eukaryota > Viridiplantae > Streptophyta > Magnoliopsida > Asparagales > Orchidaceae > Phalaenopsis > Phalaenopsis equestris. The sequence goes on along the minus strand of NW_018164719.1, from coordinate 287,360 downwards.
GTATCAGAGCAAGTTACACTAGGTAATGGTCAGGTCACCAACTATTCCATACGGGATCTTGCGTCCTTCCCACCCCCACAAGTAAGCTCAATCTTCCATCCCTCTATCAAGTTCCTCATCTATCTCACAACCTCCTTTCAGTCGAAAAGCTTGCCCAAGAAAAAAAACTGCATTTTATCTTTTGATACTAAAAACTATTATATACAGGATCAAAAGACACAGAAATCATTATTTACAGGCCCAGTCGCCTGTATACAATTCAAGCTCTCCACACCTCCACATCCTCAATCAACTGCCATCAATGGCTTGGTCATCCTCACCATCGAACGCTATCTCTCATCTCTAGAGAATCCCCTCAACTATGCATCTCTACCTCTCCATCCACCATGCCCGACATGCCACTAGAACAAATGTCATAAATTAGCTTTTCCTACTAATAACACTTATAATACTTCTAGTGTCTTTTAGAACTTATTCATTTTGATGTTTGAGAACCCTTTCCCCTAATTTAAATCAATGGATATAGATATTACATATCATTTATAGATGTTTATTCTTGCTTATGTTGGATATTTCCCATGAACAACAAATCAGAGACCACCACACATTTCATTCATCTTCACCAGTATCTAATCAACAACTTATATAAAAAATTCAAAATCCTCCACAATGATAGGGGAGGAGAATACACCTCTCACCAACTAAAGATGACATAACACATCAATTTTCATGCCTATATACACCACAACAAAATGGCCTAGTGGAACGCAAACACAAACACATTATTGAAACAACAATAACTCTACTCAATGTGGCTAATCTATCTCAATCCTTCGAAATGGAAAAAATTCTAACCGCAATTCATCTCAACAACATTCTTCCCTCTAAAACAACTCACAATAATCCCCTCATGAACTCCTCTACAAACCTAAACCAATGTATGACTATCTCTGCACATTTGGATGTGCTTGCTTTCCTTAGCAGGAACCACAAATGACAAACAAATTTAAAATCAAAGGCCCCTGCACATTTATAGGATACAACCCTCAACACAAAGGATGCAAATGCTAGGACCCCTCCACAAACAAAACTATCATCTGCAGGCACGTCACCTTCGTTGAAACCACATTCCCATTTCAACAACCAAACCCACGACATCTAACTACAGAACACATTTCACCACAACCACCACCCTCCCTACTAGTTCCAACATCAACCTTAAACAGTCCCACCACCACTTTATCATCCCAGATACAAGAAACCTAAACCCAAAATAACCCACTGTCCGTAAATCTAACACCAACACAACAATCAACAACACATATTCCACTCAAAACACACACACAACTTCATTCAATGGTCACAAGAACAAAAACAAGAACCCTCAAACCTCAAAAAATCCTTAAACTCATCCACACAACAAATCCAATTGACCCCACTTCCAACTCCCAAGCAAGCAAGTTTCCTCACTGGCGTCAAGCGATGTCTACTGAGTTTTCAGCACTTCAACAACAGGGAACTTGGTCGTTGGTCCCACCACCCACAGATCATACTATTCTAGGCTACAAATGGACCCACAAAACCAAAAATTACTCAAACGACATCATTGCCAAATAAAAGACACGCCTAGTAGCTCAAGTGTGTTCACAAAGAACAGGAATAGACTACACCGAGACATTCACTCTAGTGGCAAAATTCCCAACATAACACATGCTGCTAGCCCTAACAGCCACACATAAATGGGAAGTTCGACAATTAGATGTGTCCAATGAATTTCTCCATGGCAAGCTCGAAGATAAACAGCATCCTAAACCTTGAGTCAATGGCATCCTTATTTAAACCAAACAACACATTAAAGTAGTCCTCCTAGTTTTTGTCGATGGCATCCTTATCACAGGTAACTCACCAACTCCCATCGCATCTCTAATTCAGAAATTAAGCAACCATTTGCACATCAAACAACTTGGACCCATATCCCAATTTTTAGGACTCCAAGTCCATCACACACCCATTGGATACTTCCTCGAACAAAGTAAATATATATCAGATATCCTCCACGGCACATGAATGGCTGACTCCAAGTCTGTTGTTACTCCACTCCCCTCATCTAGACACACAACCATTGACACCACCCTCCACACAGACCCACAACATTTTCGTCAAACCATTGGCTCTCTACAATATCTCATAGTCGCACGCCCAGACATCACTTGCACAGTAAACTTCCTCAGCCAACACATACATCAATTCCAAGCTCACCACAACTAACTCCTCAAACGTCTCCTGCGCTACCTCAACGACACCCACCATCACTGAGTACCAATACCTCAGGGGACCTAACACTCAGAGCTTACTTAAATGCAGATTGGGCCACCAATCTAGATGATTGAAGATCTATCACAAGATTCTGTATTTTTCTAGGCCCGAACCTTATTTCCTGGTCCACAATGAACAACCAATCGTCACAACATCATCTGCCAAAGCAGAATGCAGAGCCCTGGCCTAAATTACAATCGACATCCTCTAGCTAAGTCGCTTGCTAAAAGAACTAACAATCTTCAAGCCTCCACCAACATCACCATACAACGACAACATCTCAACCAAACACTGACACACAACCCAGCCACAGAACCAAACATATCAAGGTGAACCACCACTTCATAAGGGATCACATTGAAAATGTATTTTGCAAGAGCATAACAAACAATATGATGAAAGTAAAATAAAAATGACTCTAATAAAATATATATATAGATAAAAGATTTCATAATTCTATTTGATACACTTATTGAGATTTGGAGAGTTATGGAGATATTGCAATGATTTGGTTAACAAATCATTTCAACATAAATTTTACAACAAAGAATTAGAGGATCAGTATTTTAGAACAAAAATAATTCTCCAAATTGTATCAAATATATAACAAGTTTTCTATTCTAATGACAAATAAAAAAAAATTGTGTAAAACATAGGAGTTAAAACTTATGAGACATACAATAAAGCTAGTGGAGAAAGTAATGAAATAAAAACTTAGAAATTGCATTAATTTTGGCGAACTAATTTAGTTTCAAACCAAATCTACAAGGAAATAGATTTATGTACTGAAAAAAAAAACGGAGAAATAAAAAAAAAAAAAAAACAAAGAAATGATCTTCATATGATTTTAAAAGATCTCGATTTTTATTGATTTGGAGGTAAGAATATGGTTAAGTAGAATAGAAGTCCATAATGATTTTGCGAAAAATAAACTCACCAACTCAGACAGCCCTCAATAAGAAGTGCAAAATTGTCAAGTCCTAGGGAGTGAGCAAGGAGTGCAAGACTGTGAGAAGATATGCAGGTTAGAGCAGGGAGTGAGCACACAAACGAGAACAAAAGTGAGCACGCAAGTGTAAGGAAAGGGTAGGTGTGCAGTGAGTGCAGACATGAATGCGGGAACAGTGAGGGTGTAGCTAAAGGCATGGAAAGAGTACCAGCAGAGTGGGCGTGTCAGCACGAGCAAGGGATTACAGGCATGCAAGTGGGTAAGCGGCATGCCTGAGGAAAGCAGATATAGATATAACAATGTTGGTGAAGGGGGGAGTTGACCAGGGTAAGATCAACCTTGCTTTAATACCATGTTTGAGAAAGCATTTCTTGTTCTAATATTGACCGAATATAAGAGCCCGTATATAAGCATATGATAAATATAGGGAAAAAAACAAATAAAGAGAATATCTACGATTATGAGAATATAAATGCATACATTTATAATAAAAATATTCTACAAAAATAAAACTTTCTAATATATATTCTCTAATATACCAACAAATAACCTGACTTCCCCATTATAGCAATAACATCATAATACCTTAAATCCCATATTTTAACAGTGCCATCTTCAGAGCCTGAATACATCCAATTGCCATCACATTGAAATCCAACTGCCATGACATTATTACTATGTGAATCATAGCTCAAAACCTGGCAACATAAACCAAAGAAGGCAATTGTAAAAACTATTAGGATCTATCAAGAAGAAAATAAAAATGAATAAAAAATGGACATACTGGCTGAGGAGTGTTTGAGTTGACATCAAAAAGTCGAATGTGGGGATTTCCAGCAGCGGCCAAGAATCGCTTATCTGGGGTAATCTCAAGCCGATTGACTTGCTGCAACAATCATATTGACTATTTGGTTATATAAAAAATTTAATTTCAAGAAATAAAAGCAATAGCTCCAAAAACAAAAAAAATGCTTATAAAAGTAATCGCTTTGTCACTTTTTAAGCAATAAAAGGGAAGAATGACACCTCAAGTTCATGACATTGATTTGAATAAACATAAATTTTAATGCTAAAGACATCAAAAACTAAAATGCAAAACTCTTGTTCATATGCTTGGCACTTGCATTTATAATTAAAAATGATATTGTGTCTATTGTCATCATAAAAAAAATTGCAACTCTGATTAATCCTAGAATCACTATGCTATGAATACCATGTATTTGAACATTTTAACTCTACATCTCACAAATAGCCCGACAATATTTAGAAGATTTTCCTGCTATCAACACATATCAATTTGATAGCGAGATACACAGTAAAATGCCAAGTCTAAACATATGGTTCATGACCACAACAAATAAACATATGCAACACAACATAATATTAAGTTAATCTCGAACTCCATAAATTATGAGTTTGAAAGAAAACCTTTATGATTATATTTACTTGAGACGTCACAATACAGAGGACCATAAATTTCTCACTCAATTGTGAGCAAGGAAAGTAATTTAGTTGAATTTCAAAGTTAATAAACTTTCAAATGGTAGTATATTTTCCAAAATGCATCATAAAATTCTAAATTTAAATAGAAATTTCAATAACCACACGATTAGCATCAAATGACACACTATTAATAATAAAAAATACATAAATGGCACATTTCATTCCCCTATCACCTCAACTACTCAAAACAATGTGATAATTAATCGAAGAGCTAAAGGCGCTTTCACATATACTAAGCATGGCCATTCAACCAATGCAAGATAAGAAAAAAAAAATCAAATGATTGGAACAAAAACAAAATGTTAGTACAATCAACAAGTAATAGACAAACATGGAGGCATCAACAATAATTGCTCATATATTTGCAAAACTAACTAACATGGATACAATTGAAGAAGAACAAAACCTCGTTTAAAATTACATAAAGCATCATTACTTGTAGCATCAATTTTGTTTAAGTTATAGAAGATGCAAACTACGCAAACACCCATATATTTAGTAAATGGAGATGTACACTTGGGAAAAATGGATGAAAGAAACAATACCCCAAAATAGGTATTGAAAAATGGTTCAATGTGCTATCTTAATGCTCTAGGGTAAGACGAAATAAGTTCTAGTCAACTTCTCTAAGTTGAAGGGGTTAGAAAGGTTGAATTTTATTTTCTCATGGGAAACAAAAACACAAGGGTTTGTTTCATTAGATGGCACAGCTATGGAAGGTCAAGTTATTAGAAGAATTTAGTTGTTAGCTTTTCTAAGACCTTTAAAGAATACTTCTATAAATGAATTTTAGATTAAAATTTTACAACAACTAGGTATTGTCAAATATTTTAACATCTAGATGTTAAACTATTTGATAAGAAAGAAAAAACTCATCGCAAAAAATTAAACTCAAAATCATATTTCATCCTTATAGTCAGTATTACATTGTTTAAATAATATAGCATTAAATCAAACACACTACATTTGTTAGATAGCAGCACTACCATTTATATAACACTGTTGTTTACATAGCATTGAATCTAACAACCCCTAAGAATTTCATGGACACAGTACCTAATGAGCAAAAAAAAAAAAAAAAAAGGAAAAACTATTAAAGTAACAAATTGTAAACTAGAAAGAGAGTATTTATTGATCTTTTATGAAAAGATTTTCATTTTTCAATAAAAAAGTAAAACTAAAGACTTGCTAACAAAAAAAAATGTGACTGGTATAAAATGAGTTCCCAAAAAAATAAAAAAGATGCCATTTTTTCCCAAAGACAACAAAAATAGAATCAGAAACCAACAAAAGATAAAAACTCACAGAATCAGGATATTGCAGGGTACGGTAGCATCTCCCACTCTTGGCCTCCCAGAACCTAATGGTGTGATCATAGCCAGCTGTAGCCAGAATCACAGAGGGCTGGCTCATCTTCAACCCCTTGAAACAATGCGTAAGGAGGAGAAGAAAAGAATAAATACATATGCCTATAAATCAACCTCATTTCCAGCCAGAACAGACAAACACTAGATCCCATTTACCTTCAAAAGCGCAAGAGAACACAGGCGAACCGCATTAGCCCCAAAACACTGCATTATGCGATTAAATTAATTAGAAATGAACAATAAATAAAAACAATTAAAAAAAATCTAATTTTTTTCATCCTTCGAAAGAAAAAATCAACGCAAATCTGCCTGAGAGAAGGTCGGATATCACCAAAAAGCATAAGGAGAAAGCTGATAAAATTGTTTGAGCAGCATGCGAATCAAAGATTCGGTCCTATACCTCAGTTCTCAGAGTTCGCCGGAATCCGGCCGGTGATTAACGGAGATAATAGGTAGCTCTCCATCTCTTGCGGGGTCTCTGCAATTCTATTCGCGTTCAAGGTTTTGGTCAAGGCGGATGGAGGCGACGAAACACGAATAGACGATTAACCCAAACAGCAAAAAAGGGAAAATAAATAGTAACTTAACATACATACCACTTTATTTCTATATTTTTACATATGCAAAGCCTAACCTCCAATATATTTACATACATTCATATCAGTCATTATTATAGCAACACCTATAATATATAATATATTATGTTACCTATGCAGGAAGAAGTGTATTTCATTTTTATGAAATATTCGAATAACATTAATACAAATAGTAGAGATTACGGTATTTGGTAGTACCCTTTTAATAGAATTTAGTCATGCATTTAACTTAAATCCAACCAAACACTAACAAATGAAAATGAAATCCGGATTTTCAGCTCCTCCTATCTTGTCTTTCCAACAGACGTTATGTCTTCTCCATGCCCCTTTTGTTTTCAAATCAGAATTTTGCAATCCGGATTTCATAAATCTCATGGAAAGGCATATTTAATGGATTTCGAAGACAAACCCTTATTAACCGTGTGATGTTGCCCACGCTTGATCATGATTCGAAGATGATTTGATTATGTTTGACTAAAATTTTATCATAGTTCAAAGATATTCCATCACGAAATAAAGGTGCCCCGATTACACTTCGAACATGATTTAAATATGTTTAATTATGGTTTAAAGGAGAACCGTGATGGTTTTAACATGGTTTGAAGATGTTCCATCAATGTTCGGTTTATTTTACCCACATTATTTATTCATGGAATTAATTCATTTTCATTATTTTGATGTGTATGTAAATGTTTGCTCTAATCATATATTTGAATATATTATATTGCTCGAGTCATATATAAAGCTTGTAGTGATGAAAAAAAGTTGTTGGATAATTATGCATAATGATCTCATTGTTAAGGCCAAAGAGATTAAGTGTAATTTATAATTTAAAATTAAATAAAAAACTTTTGTATACTTAGGCATATAACATTTAAAGTTATAAGTAACAAAATGAGACCCACCATTTTTAGGGTATAAACGAGAAAGGGGGCAAAAGTACAAGCAATTATAAGTTAATTCAAGCCCTCATACAAAGAGCTGAAGTAGCTAATTAATGTATTAGAGTTGAAATGCAGCCAGCTTAAATTTGAGAATAATTAAATAAAATTGAAGTTGAGATTGGATGATTAGACCAATCACCAATCTTGCTTAAAAATTTGTTTGAAAGAGAGGGAAGAGGGATGAGAATGATGATGTATTTTTTATCAATATATAATCATTATATATATAAGGATGGCTTTATTCTATAAGTATAATAATGTAAGTCATTTAAGCTATTATAAAAAAAATTAAATAATTTGAGTATTTCTCTCATATATGATTTGATGTGTGCTTTATATTTAATTAATAGTAATAATTGTGGATTGGATAAAATACACATAATAATAGGCCTAATTTCAAAGAAATTTTTCTAAAAGTTATATTAAAGTCTATATTATTCTATAAAGATTGTTTATGTGTAGTTGAAATCATAATAGTATAAATCTATATATACATTTAAAAATACCATATATATATATATATATATATATATATAAAGGTGAAATCAATTTAAAAAGACCAGTGGGCACAAATATCGATTCTTCCATATGGGCTGAAAACTTGATGTGTTTGATTCTGATTTAAAGAGCCCGCGCCAAGGGATTCGAACCCTGATTCAAGCGACTTATGTAAGAGGCCACAACAATGATCCAGAACTTTCGCGCGCGCGCGCACACACGCGAGCGCGCACACTTAATTGTCCACTATTGTTTATTTACCTCCACTGTAGATATATGTCCTTTAATTGATCATTTTATATATATCTATTATGTTATAGCACTTCAATTATACTTTGTTATATTGTGATTGTTTATATGATTACTTAAATAAGTTAGTTTGACATTTGCTTATCAGCTATAAGTCCCCTCTGGTCTAGGGTTCAAATCCCTTGAGTGTTGTGTGTTACTCAAATTCTTAGGCGCATGAGGGATGACAAGGCTCGTATAACAATCTCCGATTATTTCTTTTTTTAAAAAAAAAGAAATAGTCGGAGGCCTGTTAGTTGGCGGGGTTCACTGTAAATCTCCTCAGGTCACGGTTTCGATCCCTCGTGGTCCGATATTCTCGAATAGTTGGACACATGGCGTGGGATCTCATCATGGGGCCTTGAAGTGCATAGGAAATCGATATTTGAGCTTCTGCCAAATATCAATTTTCTTTTTTAATATATATATAAATATATATAGAAAATTGATTGACGTTCGGAGACTGCTGATCAACCCCAATAGGTTGGACTGACCGAGGGAAGGAGCCCCCTTCCAATCCGTGTGCAATTCGAATCCGCCTGAAAGGGCTGGGATTTGAACCCCTTGACCCGAGGGTCTTACGCCAAGACTGCTACCAATAAGTCAAGTCTCGCATGCGCGCACGCACACATACACACACACAAATATATATATATATATATATATATATATATATCGTAAGTAAGCTATGTTTGAACCTTATTCAAACTATTATCAAACCTCAATGAAATTATGATTAACCCTTATTTCAACATGGTTCTATTCTTCTTGTTCTAAGTCAGTTTGAACTTGTTAGCATCTTATTCAAACCCCGTTTTAATCATACTCAAATAAAGTTTAAATATAAGTTAAATCATGCTCGAATATGGTTCCAACCCTGCTAAAAAATACTTCTAACGTGGTTCAAACAGTGTCTAAACTTCCTCAAATATGTTGAGGCAAACTTCTAATAAATAGTTCATAGTCAAAGGGGATGATATTTTGATCGAAGAAACATACTCTCGGGCATATTTTTCTAATAAAAATAAAGAAAGAATACATTTCTCCAATCATTACTGTTATAAGATATAAAGTCAAATTTTCTTTATATATTTGAAATGATCGAAGAGTAATAGTCGATATTGCGCTTGTGAATAGGCCTTCATCATAGCATGTCACAGAGAGTGATGAAGAGGAGCAATGGATAATGAGGTGAGAGAGCAACACTAGTAGGGTTCGGCATGAGTGAGTTTAGAAAGGTTAGGGCTTTAGGATGCAATTTTAAGGAAATTTACATCCATTTGGAGTTTGACATATTTCTTTAACACTACAGTAATGAATTTATTTAAGCATAAATACCATTAAAATTCATATTCCAAACTTAAAAAATAATTTAATCAAACTAAAATTTTTCATTAACTAGTATTAAAATATTTTTTTGTCTCATTCATATCACTTTGATCTCTCTCTCTCTCACACACACACAACACACTCTCACTCATTGGCCAAAACAAACCCAACTTAAAAACCATGTAGAGTAGATTCTTGGCATATTTATAGAATAATCTAAAGCTTATTTGGCCCAAAGTGAGCTCTCCACAAGAACAATCCTGTGGAAATTATCATGCACCTATCATGTGCTAAGTTCCATATGCATAGAAGTTGCATTTACCAGCATATAATGGGTGTTTGCAACGAGAAATCATACATACAAAGAGCTTAAAACTCATCATTCATGATCAAAATTTGTAATATTATTAAATTAATGCACTAAATGATATATACAAAATGCTTAAAAATTATCTAGCTGAAAAAAAAAATGTCCATTAAACCCCTGCACATGTTGCTTTTCCATCATAACTCTAATCACATAATTGTGTAATTTTAATTAACCATTTTTTGCAAAAAAGAGTTTGAATTGTAAGTTCAAATATTAAAGCAGAAGTTTCATCAATATATATATTATCACAAGGCTCATCTGGTAGAATCATAAACAAATCATTACATAATTTGTTAATGATTACATTTGTAACCTCAACACCAACACTAGAGAAGTCAAAAAAACTTTTTCCAAAACTAAGTTCATTTATTACTTGTTAGCTCGGCACAGAAGAATGTTGCAATAAATTGATGAAGATCTGAAGAAAAGCATAATAACCAGAGAAGAGTTGCAGATCATGAAAAGAGGAATGAATTCAATAAAATGTTCACTTATATTGACATTTTATATATGTACAAAGGAAGCATAGCACCTTACAAATATTTAAATAGATACGTTGAGTTAAAATATGCAGGCACAGAACGAGACAGATGGAGGATTGTGAAGATGGATGGCATTTGAACACAAAAAAGACTACACATTTGAATTTAAAAACCTGCACCAGACAAAGAAAAATGATGTAATTGTATTCGTTTAATCTGAATTTATGATAAAAAAAGAAAGAAAGAACAGTAGAACAATAATTCACGGAGCAGTTACTGATATAAATAAACTGGTGATAAAAATATTGAAAATAGAAAGAGCTAATTTTCTCCTAGGACTGAGAAGAAGCATGCTTGTCATGATTTTCTTTTTATATTTATCACCTTAGAAAAGTTTCAAACTCGTGACGCCATACAGTTGATTGTCATATACATAATAAAAATTATATGTAGATTGAAATTTTATCAAACTTTTATATTAGTTCGGAGTCTATTTGGGGTAGCTGCAATTTTTTAAGAAAGTGGTTGTAAAACTGTAGTGGAAAAAATAACATCTTAGAAAACTGCAGTGAAAATTATAAATATATAATATATAATTTTTCCAAAAAAACATACAGCAACTTTCTCACCGTCACCGCAATAACAACCCAGGTTAAAAAAAAACAGCTTCCCACAACAAAAATTTGTAAGCAACAGTTCCTTAGCGACAAAAAAAAAAAAAAAAAAAAAAAAAATCAAAACAAACCTTAATCATGTATTGAGAAACAGAAAAAAAAGGGCAAAAAGAATGCCTTAAAAAGTTTGATTTTACTATCATATTTCACTAATTAAAATATCATCAATAGCCAAGGTATCAACAACCAAGCATTTAAATCCAAGTAAACTAATAGTCCACAAGAGCTTAAATCACGATTACTTTATCACCCACTACCAAAATTTTAATACAATCAATTGATGATTAAGGAAAATACTGACATGCGTGCTACCTTATTGGTAATGGGACAAACCAAAGGGTCATACTCCGGAAGTTTTGCACAGACACAGTGGGGTATTAACATCCAACTTTTTAATAGTTTTGGAGAAGCGAGTGAGTGCCTTTACAAATCCATCCAACAAATTAATACTTCCATATTTTGCAAAACTGTATATCAATGTTGGAGGGTCAGGAATGCAAAAAAAACATGGAAGATCTCACCGCACACCCACATTTATGGCAACAAAAGCAATTGTGTCGCTCACAAAGATGTACACTTATCCATCAAAAGGTGTAGTGCACACCCACATTTATGGCAACAAAAGAAATTGTGTCACTCACAAAGATATACACTTATGCATCAAAAGGAGTAGTAGGGCACTAGCCAGTCTAGTCGGCTTTCCACCAACTCATCCTGGTGTCCCCCCTCTCCTGATTGGCTTAAGATTAATGTTTATGGAGCATTTCTTTCTTCACATTTGACAAGCACAACCGTCGTTATCAGATATGAGATTGGGGAAAGCTTACTAGCAGACAACACACACATGGAGCACTTGGACAGTGTAAAAGTGGAATTACAAGCGTTTCTCTCAATAAAAGACCTCATGGAACCTTGGATGCCTGACATTGCCTTGCTCATTTTAATCAAGTAATTTTCAGGTATATCCCAAGACATTGTAATAAGGTTGCACACATTTGTGAAACTCTAGCTTTTCAAGATAATTTTTTGTTGTGGGAAGGTTTTGAAAACTCATGTTTTGCATCCCTTTATTTGTGACGATAGGCCTAGTCTTGATAATGCCAAATGACAATTCTTTTGTAATTTGCTTTTAGTTTTAATAATATGCATCATGCACCCTTTCAAGAATGATGTTGCCGCATGAGGTTAGGTAATTATGGGCAATGTGATTTCTGCATGTTGTTGAAGTATTGGGACCAGTCTTAAGATTTGGATTTAAAAGCAATTGTTTTATTCTATAAAAGTCTGCAATTCCGTTGCGCCAGAGAATGGCATTTATGCTAAAACTAAGGCTAATTTTGCGCCCATTATATATAATAATTTAGGTATAGTAAGTATTCAAATAAATAATCAATAAACGCTATTCAGCTTTCAATTCAATAGAATTTCTGATTCTAATTTCAACTTGTGTGCATGTTGGATTTGTGATTCCTTGACAACCTAATTCTGAGGAAAGCATTCCGCTCTTACCAGTATAAGACCTAAATTTTCTTTACTTGGGTGAAGTGATCCTTTAGCTAGTTTCTTCTAAATAATTTGTTATAGCCTTGTAGGCTTCGCAGAGTTCTTGAATTTATTCGAAATTGATACAAATGAAATTCTATTCCTAAGAAAAAAAAATGCTTTTTAATTTTGTATGGCTCTAATTTCATTTTCTTCAGATTTATTATAACATTGCACAATTATTTGGATCATATTCTTATATTTTCCAAGTTTCGTCTTAAAAAAAGTAAGATTTTTTTTTAAAATTAATACTCTTTAATCTACGAATCCTATTTTCAATTGTGTGACCTACATTCATTTCCTAATTCCAATTGCAAAAGAAAACCTAAACCATAAACCACCTCGCTCAAACTGACATTACAATTTACGATTGCATCATATTACCAAAAAGTGAAACATTTTACTGTGCCAATTAAAATATTCAATTAAAGACAACTTAAATATAATTAGCTAAAGCATAATTCTAGATAAAAAACAATATAGTCAAAGTGAGATTGAAAATTATATTCTTACAAACTAAAAACTTTCAAAAAAACTGAAGTTAATCTGATTTGACCTTATGCCATGAAACAGATATCAATTTCATGAATTATTCTCACATTTAAACTCCTCATGAAGTCACATCCGATACTCCAAACGATTATACACTTGTTCATGCGCCATCATAGATAATAAGTTTATACCACCACCACCAACACCATCAAAAGTTAACTATAAAGATATCTTATGCATTGATATGACAAAGTTGCTTGTTATAAGTTCTAACTCATTAGCTACTTTATAGGAAGCACAAAAATTATCATGATTTGTTTAACGAATATCAAATTTAAATCCGTCAAAGCCAAATTCGTCCAAGCCATCTGCATCTTAGTGTTTACACTCGATGAAAGCGTCCAGCAAATAAATAAATTTCCTAAGAAAAGTTAAATTTTATTTTATCATTTATTAGTTAATTATCATTTACAATTTTTAGTGATACAGCATGCCCATGATAATGCCTAGAAAACAGGATGCAATGTATTCTCTATTTCCTGGTACTATGTTTATGTGATTTGGCATAGATCTGGACTAGAGTAGTTCAAGATTGATTAGAGGTTTAAATGACGATCCTTACCTATATGCAAATTTGATATTTAAGGGATAAGAACTTTGGATGTTCATTCACTTGATTGCTACAACAACTAAGGTTGCCTTCTATAGGTGTAAAGCAAAAATGCCATATGGTTTCCCAAGTCCGTCATAAAAATTACAACTCCCGTACAAAAATCTGATGAGCACCTAAATCTTAGTCATAAAAATATTAAGGAATTTGAAGATAATGCGCCCATTTCTGATAATGATTTGAACATGCACAAAACATTAAATTCAAATCCACATGATAAATCATTTATTCTTATTGATGAATATTATTCTGAAAACAGAAACTAAAACTCAGTCTGTAAAGCATATTGTAGAACTTGATTCTTATTCTTTTAGTCATTCACCACCTTCTATTTAAGATTAAGCCCCAGGCATGTATTGTATGATTTGATTCTGTTGTACTGTGTTGAGCGCTTGCATGAATTACAAATTGATTTTCCACAGGTAAAGTTTGCGTAGGTCAAGGTGAGTTCTTATTTCTATTGCCCAAACTTCTATTGTTGTCACAAAATGTTGACCTATAAAAGAGAAGCATAAATAAAGTGTTCTTGAGATGAGAATGCTCAAGTGGATGAGCGGCTTTACAGTTGGAGACAATGTGCGAAATGAATATATCCATTATATTTGTGGAAGGGTTGGAGTAGCTCCAATGGCAGACTAGATTAGAGAGAGTCGCCTTAGATGATTTGGTCGCATTAAACATTGACTATATGATGATCCTATTAGGAGAGTGGATGTTTTAGATTTGAACTTATCTTAATCACTAAGTTGTAGCCGACTCCACTTAGTGGGATAAAAGCTTGTTGTGTTATTGCCCACAATTCTATGGTTAGCATCTTAAGAAGCTACAAATGTTCCAGCAAGAAGAATACAATACTTTGCTTCAAGAGACTACAAGATTATTCTAAAGGAATGCATTGTTTTACCTTTACATTTCCAGAGAGACTACCCCACTTCAGTCTTCAAAGGAGAATAGTTCCAGTTACGGTTAAACAAGGAAGTACTGTCAAAATGCTCTAACCATTTAGCTAATTTATTATGAGCTAAACCTAACGACTCACTAGATAATAAAAAAGCTAAAACAAACAAATTTTCATGCTTTTATACCACCATTATTATTTATGGCAGAATTTCATTATTTGATTTAATTTTTTTTAAATAGTTTGACATGTGATAAATATTTTTATTTTATAAAAGCAAATTTTAGTCTATGAAATGGTTGTAAAATGAGCACTTGCAGAAATGTCAGAAAATACTAATTATAAAGAAACCACAATACAAAATATTATAATAGCAAAAACAAAAATTTCCATGATTTAATAAATCTTGGGAAATGAAAAAAAAAAACATTTTTCCTATTATTGCTCCGCCTAGAAAACAATATTTGAAACCTTTTATTCACTTATGTTTCAATGTCTGGAAGACTACCATTAGAAGTATATAATTACTCAAATAAAAAAATAGGTAACTTTTAGTAGATTAAATCATTATCTTTACTCTTAACTCTTGGGGAATGCCTCCATGAATCCACATTTTCCATTTGCTCTTATTGATTATTGCTAGAGGTGTGAAATTTAATTTGAACTTCATTAAGCTCTCTCTTCTTTTTGAACATCGACATTAACCTTATTGGTCTATCCTTTATTCTTATATGTACAAGTTTTTCACTAACTACCATAATAAATGCTACCTTTACAGTCCATCCCTCGTAATCAGTTAATGTTGAAAACACAACTTCAGCCCCAACTCATACACCGCTCGCACTAGAGTTTCACATCCTATTTCTACATGTAAGGAAAAGAAACTTGGTCTTCAAAAAACAAATAATTTTTATATGAACAGTGATATAATCCAGCCACAATTACAAATGATATTTTGATCATTCGGCAGAAATTTATATAAAAAGTAAAAAAGATAGATGAAAGTATTAAGGAGTACCAGAACGAACAGTTGGAGGACGAACAGTTGGAGTTCAGAATCATATATTCTTCCCCTTGGACTAACCTGAATTGGTTTTCCACTATTTTTTAGACTCCAATTCTTAACCTGAACACAGGGGCGGAACCAGCCTCTTTTTCGGGGTGGGTGGAGTGGCAACTGTCCCCCTAGACCCAACGTGGGAGGGGCTAGGGCAACAAAAGGTAAAGTAATATTTCAGTAGGGGCAAAACTGATATTTCAGGAGGGGCAAAAAGCCAAATTAAGGAGGGGCAATTGCCCCCCTGGACCCTACCTGGGTCCACACCTGCCTGAACATATGACAAAAATAAGAAAACAAAATTCATCCATGATGCATAAAGTTAAAAACTTAAACCTCGAAGAGAAAAATGACTTTCCACCCACCCTGTTAATGAATCTCATAAAAAATCACAGGTATGGACGCAATATAACTACGAATAGCAGAAAAATAACATTCAAAAGAAAAATAAGCAAATATTGGACTGCACCTTCAATGCAAAAATCTTCAAGAAATTTAATCAGAGCCAAAAACACTAATTGTTGTCTGCCGAAGAACTTCAGAAGTCCGGTCAAGACCATGAGAAGCCACCTATTATTTAGCGGACAAATTCAGCTCAGTTGATAAAACAGGGAATTTAAGCTTCACAAACATGTGATGGCCATCCACCATCAATCACAGTGTTAACAGATTAGCTCTATTTTGGGATAAGTTTTATTTATCATTTGTTTATGTCTGGACCTTATATCTTAACTGATATTTTTTTAGGCAGTAGCATGTTAAGCAAATAGACTTTTGGAATAAATATATTAATAAAAGAATGCATCATAGGAAACACAAAATCCACGACAGTGAAAACTTTCATATACCAAATAAGTAAGCGCAGCATAGCGTTCAGTGTTTAAGAACAATGGTTTTCCTCGGCACACATCAATGTCCTGCAACATAAGAAACAGAAAGACAGAAATCAGCAAACATATAATAACTTAACAACTGACCATAAGAATGAACATAGAATGCACTAAATTTCAAAATAGTTCTACACTATTATTAATGGCAAGGCACAAGTCAACCTAACATCTGTTGAGAGTAGTTTTCAATCACATGAGCCCACACAAACAGATGAATTCAATTTTGATAAAAACGATTATAGATCAGATATGTTTGATGATTTTGGCACATTTCATGACAGCAATGTGTAGGTATGAAGCAAACAATAGAACTAGGATATCTCAGCTCTTATTTGACTATACATCATAGAAAAGATCCACACACCTATGGACAACATTTTTCCTGGTGTTGAGATTATAGAAGGGCAATCCACTTCTAGACCTCTACTCTTTCTTCGGGTTTATTTCGGCTATTGGAAAAATCAAATGATAATGTATTTGCATTCATTAAATATGCACATTTGGGATTTAGTCATGAATGATTACAATACACCCATTGATGGTGTTGTAGAGAAAATTACAACTAAGCCCATTTAGACTCCCAACGAGTTGGAACATGGATAGTTCAATGCTATAGCAGTAATTTATGTTGCGCTCTCAAACATGACAAGTATACAAGAATACCCCTGATTTTCATACATAAAGGTAAAAATAAGATAACTTAGTGTGCATTTTGAATAATGATTTTCTCATCTGAATACATAGATCATTCACCTATAAATAGGCGAGTACAAGAAATAGAAAGAGGAAAAAAATTTTCCTACAATTAAGTAATTCCTATAATTACGGAATAAACATAAATACCTATAATTAAGGAATTACCATTTTTATATTATGACTAAATATAACAAGCACTAAATAGAATTAAAGTAAATAATAAGGAGCGTGATTCCACACTCCCCCTCAAGGTGGGTTGCACAGATTGTACATGCCCAACTTGTTGGTTAGCTCATCAAAACTTGACTTAGGGAGAGCCTTGGTGAGAATGTCTGAGGTTTGGTCTCTAGCCTAGAAGGAGTATAGAACAATTCAATGATTCCATTGTCCACCTTCTCTGAAATGAAGTTCCGATCAATCTCAATATGTTTCGTTCGATCATGATGAACAGGATTCTTTGCGATACTGATTGCTGCTTGATTGTCACAGAACATCTTAATAGAATTTTCTCCTATAATTCCAAGCTCCTTGAGAAATCTTTTGATCCACATTCCTTCACAGATTCCAAGTGCCAGTGCTCTGTATTCTGCTTCTGCGCTACTCCGAGAGACCACCGATTGCTTCTTACTTCTCCATGTCACTAGATTGCCGCATACATACGTGCAATACCCAGAGGTTGATCGTCGGGTGGATATATCTCCTGCCCAGTCAGCATCAGTAAAAACTTCTACCTTTTGACTATCATTCCTTTTGAATAATAATCCTTTCCCTGATGCCATCTTTAAGTATCTTAAGATACGGTTGACAG
>NW_018164719.1:261912-268708 GCF_001263595.1 Phalaenopsis equestris | reverse complement strand
TGATCACCGGTAAGAATGATGTCATCAACATACACAATAAGTACAGCAATCTTCTTCTCGGATCTTTTTGTGAACATTGTATGATCAGTCTGGCTTTGAGTATAACCGCACTTGATTACTGAATTGGTGAATCGGGCAAACCAAGCGCAGGGAGATTGTTTGAGACCATACAGAGATTTCTGGAGCTTGCATACTTTGCCACTAGGGAAGGACCCTTCGAGACTAGGCAGTAAATTCATGTATACATCCTCTTCAAGGTCTCCATTAAGGAATGCATTTTTGACATCAAGTTGCATAAGAGGTCAGTCTCGGTTTGCTACAATGGAGAGTAAGATTCTAATGGAGTTCAGTTTGGCTACTGGGGTGAATGTCTCTTGGTAGTCAATTCCGTATGACTGAGTAAAACCTTTTGCAACCAGTCGGGCTTTTAACCGATCTATGCTTCTGTCTGTCTTACATTTGATTGTAAATAACCACCTACATCTTACTGGTCTCGTATCCTTGGGCAAATCAGACACAATCCACATTTCACTCTTTTCTAGTGCAGCAACTTCTTCATTCACAGCTTTTCTCCATTCCTCCAGCTTTTCTCCATTCCGGGTGTGAGAGAGCTTCCTGAATAGAATTCAGAACCTTTATGCTGTCAATAGCAATAACAAATGCATGATAGAGAGAAGATAATCTCTCATATGAAACAAATCGGGCAATAGGATGTTGAGTGCAAGGAACATCAGAATCATCTTTCACAGGCGGGGTAAGCTCATAATCCCTAGTGTCTATAGATTCCGTACCTGAGTGAGTTTCAGAGGATTTTGGAGCCGGATTAGATTCTTGGACAGCAGCTGGAAGCAGTGTTAGGTTTTATTCAGTCAGCAGTTTTGTTTCGTCTTGCATAGATCCGAAGTTCCTGAGGAGTGCGTTGTGTAGACTGAGGAGGTTGAATAAGAGAAGGTGTGGGTTGTATAGACTGAGGAGGTTGAATAGGAGATGGAGGAGGTTTGACAGTCGGTGAGGGACCCGCCCGTGTCAGTTGGTAAAGGAACACAGGGCTGTTGTTCACTACCACTCTCTCCCTGAATGACAGACTCTTGGTAGTATAATTGATGCTAAAAAAAAGTGACATCCATAGAATTATAGACCTTTTAGTTGAAGGACAATAACACTTGTAGCCTTTCTTGTTGGTCGAATACCCTATGAATATGCATTTGACAGATTTGAGGTAACCAAATAGTTTGGTAGGGACAACTGAAGAGAGTACAGATATTTTGAAAGGAGCGAAGGAGGACATCAATTGGACTACGGAAACCCATAATACGAGAGGACATCCGATTTATGAGGTAGGCAGCGGTCAATGTTGTCTCGCCCCAATAACATTTAGGGACCGATGTGGTAAACATGAGACAACGGACTACCTCCAACAAGTGACCATTTTTCCGCTCGACAACCCCATTTTGTTGGGGAGTATCATCACACGTACTAAGGTGAATGATGCCATGCTGAGTAAGAAAAGTTCCTAGGGAGGTGTTGAAAAAATATCGTGCATTATCTATTTTAAGAGTGAATTTTTGTGTCAAATTGAGTGAGTATCATTTGATAGAATGCATGAAATATTGGTCCTACCTCAGATTTTTCACGCATAAGATAGATCCATATCACATGTGTGTGATCATCAATAAAGGACACGAACCATTGGGCCCCAGAAATATTTTTTTCACGAGAACCCCAGATGTCACTATGAATTAGAGAAAAGGAACGAGTGAGTCTGTATGATAAACGAGGAAATGAAGTACGCGTGTGTTTGACAAGTTGACAAAATTCATAATTAAAAGAGGTAGAATTTTTATTAATAAATAAATGAGGAAACAGTTTCCCAAGGTACATAAAATTGGGATGACCTAAACGATAATGAAGTAACATGATTTTACTGTCATTATTAACGCTGGAATGAAATACAGATGTACTAAGCGGATTTAAGCAAGACAGACTTGATACTAGAATACAACCGGTGGGTGAGACTAGACTGACAGAGGGTTTGTTGAGAAGATAGAGACCACTGCGCAACTCAGCACTGTCAATCATCCTCCAACTTCCTCCCCAACTTCAAATCCTGAAATTCACAAACATATAGAAAAAATTTAACAACACAATAACAATCATGGGTGAGCTTACTAATAAAGATCAGATTACAATCCAAGGTAGGAACATGAAACACAGAAGTGAAGAATAAATCTGGAGAGGTGCGGACATAACCAAGACCAGCAACTTTGGAGGTCGATCCATCAGCAATCCGAACAGTGAGGGTCGGATTACACGGCCGGTAATCCATTAATAAGGAGATATCCCCGGTCATATGATCGGAAACATCTGAGTCAACAATCCAGGGGCAAGAAGAGGTTGAATCCAAGACGAAAGCGGATGGGGAAATACCTTGATAGGTAACAATGCCGGTGGCACCTGATGCCACACTAGTAGGTTGGATTGGTGACAGCTGACCGAGCATCTTCTGGAGGGCATGAATCTGTTCTTCGCTGAATGGGCTCGTTCCTGAAGAAGCTTCGGTGGTGATGGTGGCAGCTGCGCGATGATCCCGTTTGGGTTTCCCATTGGCGGGTTTGCCATAAATCCGCCAACACGTATCCTGAGTATGGCCAGAACGGCGGCAGTGGTCACACCAAGGGCGGCCCTGACGTTGGCGGTTGTCTGTGGATGGGATTTGAGCAGCAAGTGCAGACTCGTCGAGGGCTGTAGTGGACGAGGGAGCACCTAAAATGACCTTTTGGGGACTCTGAAGAAAACTTCACGAATTGTTGGAAGAGGTTTTGAATTCAAAATCCGGAGCGAGTGTGGTCAAACTCAGATTTGAGGTCAAGAAGAAATTTGAAGGTGCGTTTCTGTTCTATGATTTGACAAAATATGACAGAGTCTTCGGGACACTTCCAAGGATACACCTCGAATAGATCTAGCTGCTGCCAATATCGATTAAGAGTATTGAAGTATTGGGTGACGGAGAGATCACCTTGATGAAAGTCATGAAGAATGGTTTCAACAGCAAATAATTCGCTTGTATTGTCCGAACTATAATAGGTCTCACGGGCAGCATCCCAAATTTCCTTAGTTGTGCCATAGAGAAGAAAATTTTCGCCAATATCAAGTGTCATCGAGTTAACAAGCCAGGTCATAACCATATTATTCTCGGATTTCCAAGTCTTATATGACAGATCTATCGTCATCGGAGCTGGAGCATTACCAGTGAGGTAGTCATCTTTGCCTTTGCCGCATACAAACATCATGACCAACTGCGACCATTGGAGGTAATTCTGGCCGGTGAGTTTGTGGCTGGTGATGAGAACAAAATTATTGTCTGAATTGCTGGGCAATTGAGACCCAGTCGCGGAGGGGTTACTAGAAGTGACATCACTAGTGGAGGAGTTGTAGGCATGACCGTACTTAGGCATTGGAGAGGAGAGGTGACCAGCAGAATGACCAGAGATGAGGTTGCGCCGACGAGGAGCACGGCTGGAACTGGTTGTGCTCGATCGCGGAAGAAAAGTCGGCGCTCAGGTGCGAACAATCGCGGGAGAGGTGCGCACCAGGGCTGCGTGCGCTCGGATGCGGTCGATCGGGACGCAGACGATCGGAACAGGCACTCGGACGATCGGGAGAGATGCTCGGACACGAACGATCGGGACAGGCGCTCGGACGATCGGATAAGGACGATCGGAGAGAAGCGCGATCGAACGATTGGACGAAAAGTGGCGCTCGGACGCGGACGTCGGGGTAGGTGCAAACTAGAGCAGCGCTCGGACAAGGATGATCGCGGGGGAGAAGGGCCGTGATCAAGCCGAGCGGGAGAGGCTTCCCTTTGATGGCTCTGATTCCATGTGAATTTTGAATAATGTTTTCTCATCTGAATACATAGATAATTCACTTATAAATAGGCGAGTACAAGAAATAAAAAGAGGAAAGAAATCTTCTTACAATTAAGTAATTCCTATAATTACGGAATAAACATAAATACCTATAATTAAGGAAATACCCTTTTTATACTATGACTAAATATAGCAAGTGCTAAATAGAATTAAAGTAAATAATAAGAAGTGTAATTCCACATTTAGTCTAGAAGTAACATTTCTGGGTAAAAAATATAGACTCCTTGGAATGAAGTCAAATAACTCAATCATTGACATTCAAACGGGCACGGGATATGGGACACGAACAGGTTCAGGAATCCTGTAAACTCGAAATTCTAGTTTTTTTTTTCTGACTGCTTCATATTCCAACAATAATATTTTGCTTGGAAACTATATATATATATGTTTGTTATGGATTGATTTGGGCATTGGTTGTTTTGGTTTTATACAATAGAATTATTTTTACTAGTTGTCCTTCATCTTTCTCAGTTGATGTGATTGTAACATAATTGGATCTGGGTGGTGATGTCTCCTGGATGTCCATCGACCCCTCAAATGACATCAACCTTCGCTACTGATACACAAAAAAATATATGTATTTTTAGACCCATTTTTTGTGATATTGCACTTTAATGGAATGTATTTTTCATGTTTTCTTGCAGGTTGTTGATTTTTCGGACTTGGAACAAAAAAAATGAAATTTGGAGTCAAAATGAAGAATATGAAAAGTTGCTTAGCGCCGACGGCACCAGAAGGAGTGTCGTTTGACAGAGAGCAAGAAATTAATTGGCGGAACACTGGCGCCGACGACGCCAGTTTGGGCGCCGACAACGCTTATGGCGGTGCAGACCTTGTTTCTAGAAGATCCAACGAATCTGAACGTTTTTTGAAGAGTTTTTTGATGGACCTATTGGAGAACCGACTCTAGGCTCTATTAAGGGCCGAAATTCATCAGAAAGGGGGCCCTCTTGTACTCTCTCTTGGTTTCTCTTTGTTCCACTTCATACCTTTAGCGTCATTTCTCATTTCCATCTTCATTCCACCACCATTTTGAAGTCTATTAGTGAGTTTTCATTAAGATTTTAGAGTTTTTGTGGTGAGATTAAGTGTGAATTCTTCTCTAAGAGTGTTGGAGAAGGAGAAAAGTGAGAGATTTCTTCTTCCTACATTTCTTAGAAGAGACTACAAGGGATTTGCTTTGAGAAAGAGTTTCAGATAAGTGTTGTTTGTTTATTAGTATTGTATGAAATTTCTTTTATATATGAAATTTGTGTTTTGTTGTATCTTTCACATGAAGTCTAAGCAGTTTCCTTTATCTTTCTCCCTACTCTGAGATATGATGAAATATGAGATAATATGGAAGTGCCAATATTAAAATTTAAAATAAATTGTGATGATTTTTCAACTCTAAACTTAATTTACTTTTCGATCTGACCAATTAAATTGTTAAAATACGTTGAGAAACATATGATCCGGGAAATGGAGTATGAGTTTTACAACAGAGTGAGGATCACATTTGATTCCATGAAGAAGAATTTCGTTCATGGAAAGTGCAAATAAATAGAAAAATATAATTTTTTGGGTGTAGAATTGGAGAAATTTTAGGATGACATACTAAAATCTCCAATTCGATCTTAGTGTTTAAAAATTAAAGCGAGAGTTAGTCTACAGGTGAAGGGAAGTGGGAGCTCTGGAGTGGGAGTCAATATCCTCCCAGCCTAGCCACGGATTTAGGGACTCAAACTATGAATTAGTCAATGATTTTCTATAACATTGTATCAGAGTAGAGAATTAAAACTGCTTCTATTTGACACAATACATATTAAATCATTTATCTTATCTCATTTCACCAAAATCTCATTGTAGTGGGAAAGATGTTTTTTCATAGTAGAAAAATTCATCACATAAACATAGTTTAGTAGTTATTAATTCTAAATTCAGTTTTGCTAATAGTTAAATAATTTAGTTTTGATCATACCTCAACATTCAAAATTAGTGATAGTAATTGTGATAGTAATTTCGTTTAATTTCGTTTTACTTTCTGTGAATTTCCTAGTAAATTTATCATTTCTAATTTAAACATTCTCCGTGGGATCGACATTCGAGGCTTAAATAGAAAGTTCTTTATTACTTGATAACGATATGCATACTTGCATAAAATCCCATGTTGACCTCATTTTTAGTGAGATCTTAGTCTTCTACTCTTAGAACCTAGGATCTAGCTTTAGGAGTTCTTACTGACCATCCTAGCGGACTAGCAATGGAGTCCACCTCCCGTAGAACTTCAAGCCACTTCTTGACTCATTTTTGTGAAGAACGCGCATGAGTGGTTCCAAACACTCAACTTCTAGTTGCAAGGGCTAAGGACCAACAAGTAGAGGGCCCGAAAATGAGTTCCTATAAGATCAAACGGCCTTAGGTGAACCCTTTGTGACTCGATTACTCACGAACACTGCAATTCATGCACTCACTGCACCACACACGACTTTGACTTAAATTGACTCGCCCGTCGGTAAACTCGTCTGGACGACCCCGGATGACGAAACGGACCGCGCCGACGTGTCCGGAACGTCAACTTTAGCTAGGAAGGACACCCATACCTATGGTTTCACGCGCGAGCAACTAACACGAAAATCAATGCACGTTAGCGGGACGCGGGCCCGGGTTCGACCCAGGTTCAACTCGGGCTGACTGAGGGCTAAATATTTTGAATTTTAATATTTGGAACTTCAAATTTGACATTTAATCTCACTTTAATTAAGAATTTGAATTTTTCAATTGAGGTGGCCTTCTAAAAGGAAATAATTCAATTCACCGCCAATGCGTAAAGTAACGGCTCTCAAGCCCGCTCCTTTCATTAATTCGATCCCGCTCTCCCTCTGCGC
>NW_018164719.1:259464-261735 GCF_001263595.1 Phalaenopsis equestris | reverse complement strand
GGCTCGCGGCTTCTACTCGGCTTCCTCGCGTTCAATCCCACACGACAGGAAGAACCGAGCGCTCGACTCCTTACTGCGCCGAAAAACTCCGCTCGGTCCCGTCTTCCGCACCGAAGCCGCAGAGCCGCAGGTGCTAAAACTCCTCTCTCGCTAGCGACCGAACTTCTCCTCCTTCCTCGCTCGACGCGACGAAGGAACCAACGATCGAAGCTCCTGCTTGCCTCTCTCTCTGCACCGAAGCACCCTCATACTCGCCAGAAGTTTTTTTTTTTTTTTTTTGCATCGTCTGCTACAGTCCCAGGTTTGCCCCTTTACATGAGTCTTATTCTGAATCTAATAATTTGTTGGCTATTTACACGTTCCTTTATACAGATTAGACTCATCATCACCATTATCCTTATACTAATTGCTTTGATTGGTTTTATGAACTTCCTTTACCTTTGAATCTTGAACGTGAATTTTTTTTTAAGAAAGAAAAGAAGATGGATTAAAAATGTGATTATCACAGTTGGAGAGTTTCTTGCTATGTGAGCTATTCATTGTTTTACATCATCATGAATGAGGAATTATTTTGTGTAAAAAGGTTGTTATATAAAATTATTATTCATGATTATTTTATGCAAATCTGATAAGAACATTAACATAGAAAATCCCAGATGAATTTAAACATCAAATGTATCTACAGTTTGCTGAAGTTGGAATCTACGGCTGAGCTAGCATTCAGTTGTTGGATTTATTTTTAATTGTTGAATGCACTCTTGCCTCGTAATTACATGCATGAAATTGCTTTGAAAGGATTGAACATTTAAAGGTTTTAATTAGTTTATGCTTATTTGGGAAGCATCAATCAATTTTCTTTCTTCTGCTTCATGATTCAGATATTTTGAGAAACAATGAGGCTAGCTTTATATTGCTTTATGATTTTTGGAATTGGGAAGTTATTGTCAACTTTGCGTTGTTTTGCAATTTAGACTTGACGAAAGTTTACGTGCACACCACTCAATCTTTGTGCACTTACATGAAAATGTGTATTTCAACTTTTTAAGGATAGAATCACGATATTTCAATGCAGTATGTTTAGTTTTGAGATATGTTAGGAATTGTGGGGTTTGCATGCATTTTTTTTATCCGATTCTTCTTGACCAATTTCTCGGTATTATCGTTGTTTTGAAGAAGAATCAAGATGTCGTTCTAAGTTGTCATTCTTACTGTTTTGCCTCGACTTTTTCACCATTTGGATACGATAAATTGTTGGTTTTGGGGGTTTTATATGTCACCCGGGTGTTGATTCATTTACTGTTCTTGAGAGGCTTTGTGCCCCATTTAAATGCTGATTTTGGGAAACTTTACTTGCTGTTTTAATGTTGTTTGGAGGACAGTTAAATGATGTTTTGGGGACTGCTTTGGGCTGATTTTGCTATAGTTTTTGGAACTTTAAATGTAAACTTTTAGGAAAGGTTTTGTCACTGTTTTGGGGCTGATTTTTAGAACTTTGCCCACTGTTTCGGGGCTGATTTTGATAGTTCTATTTACTGTTTTGGATTTTACTTAATTATCATTTAAACGTTTTTTTTAGGTCGATTCATTTGTTGTTTCCCCGCTTTCGGCTTTGCTAGTTTTAGAGGTGGGTCGACCGTTTTCTTATTTTGCTTTGTTTATTTTTAAATGGTTAAGTCATAAAGATGGGGATTGATAATTTAATTAATTAGAAGGTATAGAAAACCTCAAATCACCTTAAGCATAAGTTAAAGTGTAGGTTTCCTAGAACTTTAAGTGCACACCCTAGGTGAGAGTCTATCAACCTAGTCCTCGGTTTAGGCTTCTTACACTTTAGAAGCACACACTAGGTGAGAACCCATCCACCTAATCCTCAGTGTAGGATTTCTAGAGCTTAAGCGCACACCCTAGGTGAGAGTTCATCTATCTAATCCTCAGTGTAGGTTTCCTAGTCTTTAGGAGCACATCTTAGGTGAGAGCCCATCTACCTAATCTCTGCAATGTAACCTCCTAAGGTTTTAAGAGCATACCTTATGTAAGAGTCTATTCACCTAATCCTCGAATGCACAGTAAAACTAGACACTTGACCCTGATTCACAAACTGATCAAGACACTATACACTAGGATGCACTGAGACGTAGTTCATACTTCCTTAATTAAATCAATAGTGAAATCCTCATAATGACTTAACCTACAATAAAACCCAGTGCATCGGGATTTGAGCTTGAATATTACACTCAAATCCTCCTGGCAATTGGGGAAATTTCTTAACGC
>NW_018164719.1:224771-258186 GCF_001263595.1 Phalaenopsis equestris | reverse complement strand
CATTCCCACTTGATTTTTCTCATCCTACCTTGAAAACCTGAACCTTGAATTCTTGAAGACTAGAACCATTGATCATTATCGAGAGTTTTCTCAAGTGACTCCCGTCATTTGGGATGTAATTAACTATAGGGGCTTGCCTCTATAGGGAACTTGGAACCCAGGTAAAATAAACCCTATTTAATCTTTGTATTAAATAGGGGAACTTGTCGGTCATACATAAAAGGTTCGCAGACCAAACGGATGTCACAAATCTCTTAGTTTGCAGGAGTGGGTCTATCGCTGAGGTCTACACTTATCTCTCGGGAGGGTGTAGTATTCGCGGTATCGGACACGATTATGCAAACTATCAGACTAATGAGATCCATTTGGTCTCATTTTTCAAAAATTAAAACATACTACTTTTAAAACTCAAACTATATATCTTTTATATTTAAATTAAATCTCAAAAATTATTTTCATATTTTCATATTTTCAAAATCTAAACAAATCAATCCAAAAAGTTGACCGACATCCCAACATTAATTGATCAAATTTTTAATCATAAACTTTATAATTTTTACACAATTATATTCTCGGGATCAGCTACCGGCTCGCTGCAGCTACTATCCGCTACTGTCCAGCCTTTAGTTGCACTGATTCTCTGACTTTTGCTTCCAATTTCCTCTCTGTCACCTTCCTACAACTCTCCTCACTCATTGACCATACCACATTGTCAAGTAGCACTAGATCGGAATCACTAATAGTCTATAAACCCTTGACAAAGAATAAACGAATCATGAATTGATGAGTAATGTCCTAAGATCATTACTTTAAGAGTGGGGCCAAAATCAAACATCTATCAAATTACTCCCTTGACCTTTTGCTTGGCCTTCTATCATAAACAAGAAAATACAGCTAAAGAAACTGTAGCGTATGATAAATCTCTAAGGAAATCAAAAGAACTGCCTTGATAAGCCAAGTCTCCAATAAAGGGGAGTGTACAAATGATAAAAATGAACAATATGAGATCAAACCTGGAACTACAACAGGAAGAATTAACAATGAAAGTGTAAAAAAACAGAGTAATAAATAATTTATTTGAAAGACAGCTACAACTTTGAATGCAAGAGAAAAAGAAAGGAATAAAAGTTCAATTACAATTGCAAGAAGCTCAATAATTTCTGATAAAAATTTAAGAGAACTGGATTGTTTCATTCCAACATTTGTGTAGCATTTATACATTCCAATCAGAACATCTAAATATATATATATCACCATAGAAGAACAACGATACATAATAATTATAATAGTCCACGTATTAATGAGGTGATACTATAATAATTATAGAGTAATTACAATAATCTAAAGATTAATGAGAAGACACTAGTAATCCCACATATCTCTGATGAGACATAAAATGAATAAGGCAGGTTTGATGGAAGCATAATTAATTGAGGTGGATTTGATGAAGATTGATTTTTTCACACCCTCTAATACGATTAAAAGCATGTTGCACATGCCAAGGTTGCCTGATAACTTCTGAAAAATTTGCCCCAACTTTTGGTGCATTTTATGTGACCCTATAAGAACTTGCAAACCAATCACATCCATATTAGATAGTATTTTTCATTCAACCGATATGTTAAATGATGTTTGTAACTATACCATGGATTTTGATTTTATCTCCCAATTCTAAAGAGTCCTAAGGCCAGAAGTATGTAGGTACTGTTATTATTATCTATAGAAGGAAATTGTGGTTTTATTCATATGAAAAAATTAAAAACAAAGAAATTCAATAATGCAAAAATAAGTCTACAATGATGAAGAAATTTGTGGAAATTCACGATGAAGGCTGCAATAATAGGACCACTTTAGAGCAATGCAAGCAGGAAGTTCACAACAACGGAAAATATTTGTGACAATGTAATGATGACGGTTACAATTATAATAACAATAGGAGAGAGAGAGAGAGAGAGAGAGAGAGAGAGAGAGACGTAATGAAGGTTGCGTGATTGTGGTAATGCAATCATGAAGGTTGCTATAATGAAAATATAAGAAAGAATAAAAAAAAAAGAAAAGGAAAAGAAAAAAACCTTAGTGCTCTGATGCCTTGATAAAAACTGGATAGAGCTGTTTTTTGTTTCCTTCTAACATTTGTTAGTTTGTGTACAAATCTAGGAGAGCTTCAAATAAAATTCATACAATATAAAAGAATAATGATCATAGAATAATCATAATAATTGATCGATTGATGAGATATAAGGTCCTCAATGAAATGGCATAGAATTCAAATCTCTTATGCAATGCCATTTATGTACAATCACTATCACCTGTTGGTTAATTTTTGTTTTGTTTTATTTTAATTTGTGTGTTTTATTTGAATTAATTTCTTTGTGATAAGACTTTAAAACCTAGATCAAACGCCCACTTTAGTTGGGGTGTGTCATAGCTATCTTTAAAAGAAATATTATTCAAAACGCATTTAACAGCTATAAGAATATATTTTGAATCAACGATATTGACTAGTGTGAGGATAGAGGCATCATGATGACAGCAAAGGCAGCAAGGTTGATGACAGATAAAAGTGTCAACAAATACAGAGTCAAACAAAGAGTAAGGTGGAAGTGGCAACATTCACGTTGATCTAAAAGGGATTGCCCTCGGCTACACCATCAATGAAGATTAACGAGGGAATACTTGGTAGCAACAAAGAAATAAGGAAAAATTGGAAGGCCGGTGGTAGTGGCTTTTGCCAAATTAGTGTTTGTTGTAACGCTGTGGTTGTAACTTTTGTGAGACTTGAGACTTGAGAAGCTGGTTATAGCCTAGTGAGAAGGTTCATATCTTTGTGGGCTGCGCTCCATGTAAGGGAGATGGTAAAGTGTTCTCTATCATTAGCAGCCTCTAAAAGGGAGGTATAAACAGCAAGAAAGAAGTACGTTGTGTCAGTGATAACAATGGTAGGAGATGATTTAGAGGGCAAAAGAAGGGGTCACTCAAGTAGTAAGTAGGGCCGTTGATAGGCAAGGGCAATATGAGTTTGTATAAAATAAAAATTTAAACAAGTGTCACTCAGGAATACATTTTGGACCAACGGATTAAATTTAATGTTCTGTGAAGAAGTAGGTTGTGTCGGTGATAACAATGGTAGGAGATGATATAGAGGGCACAAGAAGGGATCACTTAAGTAGTAAGTAGGGCCGTTGATAGGCAAGGGGAATATGAGCTTGTATAAAATAAAAATCTAAAGAAGTGTCACATCAGGAATACATTTTGGACCAATGGATTAAATTTAATGTTCTGTGAAGTATACTTAACATAGTCATTAGTATTAAGTGGGTCGTTGATCATATTAGGTAAGCCAGCAGAACATTGATCTGTCTGCATCTCTGGATGAATCGGTATCAAGATGGGTCTGAGTTAAGGCCCAAAACAGAAGCCAGCTTGATTAGTATGAAAGTAAGACTTAACAATTGCTGATAAGTTTAAAAATAACAATAAAACAAAATAACTGCTAATGAGCAACTGCACATACATGATAAAGTTTCACTCTTTTGATAGGGTTATATCATAGAGTCTTGCATTTATTGAGTTATGAACAAAACTAAGCAATGATGTATTTGTTTTGCTGCTGATCTTAATGCATAAACTGGGCAGAGCAAAAGTAACATCTAGTCCTTAAACTTTTGACCAAAAAGGTTCGCAACCAAGATAGAATAGCCTTAGCAATGGAAGTGGTTTTAACTGACAAATTGAACCACATGTTAGCACAAACAAAAATAAATAAGCATACATGATTGATGCATATATGAACATCAATAAAAAGAGGAGGAAATATTTTGTAGAGCAAGTGTGCCCAATGCATACATGAACATTGGTATGGAAAGGTGGGGGTGCAGGTCAAGGATAAGGTCGGGGTCCGGTTGGGGGCAGGGTGGTGAGCAAGAGTTTTGTGAAGAAAAATAGGTATCTGGAAAAAGTTGCTTTCAAGTATATATTCAAAAATATGAGATAAGAAAATCAGCGACTGAGCACATTATCAATATACATTGAACTAAAGCTCAATACTGGTATCCTAATTACCTCTTCCCCAAAGGCATCTAAATAAGGAGGCGGCCAAAAAGCTTGCCTTGAACACCGCTGAAGTAAAATCGTAGTTTTCTGCAATATAAACAAGAGGGTAAAACTTATATTACGAATCTAACACGATAAAAAACCTGATCCAAAAAAACGCCATCATGATCTAGGCATACCCGGACCAACAAAAACACGCCAATGCCAGCACCACAAGAAATTGCATGGTTTAAGCATCTACTTGCCCTGCAAAAATATAGGAAATGCATCTGATAATCACAAATGAATCAGGATTGCACTAAATATGAAAACGAGCAAATAAACAAAAAAAAAAAAAAAAAAAAAAAAAGAAAAAAAAAAAAAAAAAACCAAGTATACAGACCTGCAACAGGATTTCCAGCTTGGAGAACATAGCTTTCCACAAAGCAAGCAAAGAGCAGGTTCCTCTGAAATAGATTTGCATTCAGAACACTTAACTTTAACATACCTGATAAAACCATGACAAAAAATTGAGTGAACAACAATAAATGGAACTTGAATGGGCAATGTAAAAAAATTAGAAGACACAATTATTTTGTGCAAAACCTCTGCAAAAGATGTTGGTAGATCCTTGGTAACTGCATCAACTTAAATGGTACTGCAGGAGTATAATATAAGATGCCCCAAGATCTCTCCGTCTTCAATTCATCACAAAAGTGTTTGCACCATTTCAAAGCCAAGGAATTCACAACTTCATCCTTAAGAATCAATTCAAATGATGAAACATGAAATAAATCCTCCAACTCCTTTATTCCATCAAGCTCCATTCTAAAGTAATTAGCATTGTCAACCTCCAATGTATCAGTCTTTGCATGTGGATTTAATCCTTCCCAGATATTTGAAGTATTAAAAATAGCTGTGTTTGATGACTGTAGTAACTTCCAGAGTAATGCACATCGTCTAAGAAAAGGAAATGTTAACCTACGAATCATATCTTTCGGATGACAGGAAGGATCAATATAGTTTGAAACAAAGTATTTCTTCACTCGTGAAGATTTCCCCAACACTTTGCACAAATCACAGAGAAGAGAATCACAGAAATGTGATGCATCAAAAAAATCTTTGCAATAGCATGTAATGAGAGACTGAAAATGTGAAACCAAATTAGACTCAGAACAAATATGAAAATAAAAAGTTTTTAAAAAACTTTATTGATTCAAAATCTTTTAGCTGTGAAACATATTTAAGTACCTGAATAAGAGAAACGACATAGAAGAGATGAACCAGAGGGATAAAGAATTCATTGGATTGCATAAAAGAAGATGGAAGACAAAATAGAACCCACATTAATGAAGAAAATGGATCGTGAGCAAGGATTGGATCAGTAGCTCTCTTCCAAAATTGAATATCTGGAAAGGATTCTCCACTTTCAGTATGCTCCAGTTTTAATGACCCTGTAAAGAGTAGGGGAAAAAAAAATGAATGATGATAGTAAAATGATCACTTCCTATGCTGGTGAAGCAGAAATACTGACAAAGTGGAAAAAATAATATTGAAGTGTTTGTGGAAGATAACGAATGATCCGTCATTAACCACTTCATGGATTACCAGTTCAACAGTTGGCTATTGAAGTACTGATTTATGTAAAATTACTAAAGGAGAATATGGAAATCAGTCCAGATATGTACTACAATACACATAAAAACTGGATAAGTTAATAATAGCCATATCCTTCATGAAAAGATTACTGTTGAACTCTCAGTATCACACTTCTTTTACAGAAATTGATTGCACAAAAAAAAAAAAAAAATACTGACAAACTACACCTCTTCGCTTGTCGGAATTTGACAAATTGCTATCCTCTGACACGCCAAAACAAATAGATTTTGACAAAAGTTGAATGCCTCTAAACCTAAGGAGCACTTCA
Source organism: Phalaenopsis equestris (assembly GCF_001263595.1). Lineage (NCBI taxonomy): Eukaryota > Viridiplantae > Streptophyta > Magnoliopsida > Asparagales > Orchidaceae > Phalaenopsis > Phalaenopsis equestris. Next base: position 252,227 of record NW_018164719.1, on the reverse strand, counting down.
ATCGAATTCGAACTACAAGTGCTTTTAGCAACATTAAGCAGCGATGGCAATATAAATCCACTAGAAGAATGAAGCTCGCCATATAAAGATTTCAAAGTAGAATTAGCAGTTGATGCCCTCACCCTTCCACGAGCAGCAATTTCTGTCGATACAAGGGAATACCTGAGGGTGTCCCATAGCACTAATGATTGACTGACCCTTCCAGAAGATGATAAATCATTATAATTATATGGATAATATAGTGTATACAATTTGTGCAGCGAAGGCTCCAAAGCTGGTTTAATAGTTTCTCTCAGTTTGCCAAAAGAATTTTTAAGGAATCTCCCATGTCCAGCCTTTTGGCCCGCACTGTGAAGAAGAGATAATGCCAGGGGAAGCTGGGAGACGTTACTCACTCCTGCAATTTTGGGAGAGGCTTCCACACTCTTCCCATATTTATCAGCAGGGCAAGGCACAGCGGGAAGGACTGAATTTGCAAATCTGCGGCATACGGGGCAAAGCAATTCCCCCTAGGAATACAGCATATTGTAAGCTTGCGGGGTATTATAAAAATCTTATATTAAAATAAAAAAAAAAGTTATTGAAATCTAGCTCAAAGCAGTGCAAATCTCAAACATCACACCAGATCGGGGTCAATGATATGCCCTCCTTCAAATCCAAGCCTCCTTATGTTCCTGAAATCATGATCACCGCATTTAAAATAGAATATAGAACAAGTAATAGAGCAAAAAATAAAAAGCTACTTCTTATGAATGAAATATGAAGAACTCCGCTGACCAAAGTACCACAATGGGTAGACTCGTGAAAATAGAAAAGTATTTTAAAAAAAAGACAACCCTGGCCAACTTTCCAGTTCTTTCCATGCAATATTCCCAAATATTGCATCAATAATACAGCCCATATATTTTACAGTATCCATCTCACAGAAAATTTACTTTTTTTTCATATTTTGTGGAATGATACATGTGTCAGTATTTCTTCAAGAAGAAAAGAAAACATGATTAAATGTCTGAGGAAAACATGTCCATACTCTGATATCGGAGTTAACCAAAACAACAAAAGATAAAGAAATATTATTACTAATAAAGCCAATAGGCATTTACAACTGACACACTTGAAAGAAAAATAACAACAAACTCAACAATTCAACTCAAATTAGGGTGGATCTCGGGCTGGTGATGGTGACCGATGAGGGGTGGAAGGTGGAGAAATGGTGGACGAGGTGGTTGGCAAGCAGAAAACAACAAGACAACAGTTTTCTAGATTCCAGGCAGCAAGTACACAGCAAATATCCAACCAAGATGATGGCAGCAAAGGGGAAAGGCTAGAACAGCAGGGCTGGAACAGCAAAGACAACAGGCATGAAGGACAGGAACACTGATGGCAGCACGTGGGAGGGGCTGGGAAGGTGACTAGGTGGTGGTGAAGTGTTTCGGAATGGCTGGAACAACAGCCAAGACTGCAGAGGGGCGTTTCTCATTGCCAGAACAGCAACAAGGCGGCAAGAAAACTGAATATGAGCAGCTAGAGCAGCAGCCAAGGGGAGGGTAAGGCAGTTAAAAAGTAGAAACTGCAGAAAACAACAGAGAAGGGGCGGCCAGGAGTGATGTTGGAGGATGTGGAAGAGAATAGGGGAAGATAATCACCACCACGTGAGAAAGAGATATAGTTGGAGCACCGCCCAATCCCTTGGCTGCAGCCCTCGATGAGCGAAACGGATGTCAGTGGCTGCCCTAACAAACTCACGCCAAAAAGTAAGCCTAGACTACAACAGCAACAAAGCCTTAATCCCACTACGTGGGGTCGGCTACATGAATCCTTTTTCTCCATTGCGTCATAAGAAAATATATATATAGTAAAAGGATGCAAGGATTGCCCAAGAGTGCCGGCTGAACTCAAAAAAATAGAAAAACCTGGGCCAGTTTGGTCCAGGCACAAAAATGGCGGCCCACATGGTTGCACAACTGTAACATATCACGGAAGATAACGACAATGTTGCAAGCTCCCGGTAAGTCAATCATGTCAGTAGCATCATTCCAAAGCACATCATGATAACATAGGTATCCATCCTCTTAGCATAATCTGAACTGACATTGTATATAAATAAGTATTCTCGCGAATCAGGCCTTGAGCCACTACATCTGTAACATGCTTCTCCCACTTCTCGTGCTCCGTTGGACAAATCTGACAAACAAGTATGTGAAGAGGAATCAACTTAAGGATGCTGTCTATGACAGACTAAGTCAGTCTCATTAGCAACCACTCACGAGAAATCTCTTTTTATTCTCTGGTAGGACATGGATCCCACTATAGAATTTTCTCTCCCACTAAACTCCTAAAACAATTTCCAACGCGGTGTTTCATTCTTTCGACCTGGCATCTATGATACACAGTTGAAATAAATTTAATACCCCAATAACTCCCTATGGGCTTCTAGAAGTGGCACAAAAAATCTCATCTCGTACATAATGGAGTCTCCTCTGCAGGGGCAACTCAAAAAGTAGTCTATATATCTAAAAAGTTTGAATTTCTCTTATTTGGGGATGCCTCTGTGTCAGGTATCTACTCCTCAAACTCATGGCTCTTTTGGACATCTAAGGTCATTCATGTTGATGCTCCTCCCAACGCTTGAAAAATAGTACCTAGAGACACCACAATCTCATACTCTGCATGAACGCCTATCAACTCGACTCACTACATTCTAAAACAGCTACCGTCAACTTAGCTAGAGTCTCTCCTGGGTTCAACTGGAATAGTCGACGTCTCTTCCTCGGCAGCTGGAGGTTAAGCATCCTCTCTGATATATTCATTTTCTCCTGGATCATAATTTATTTCAACTGTTCCTTGATCCGTGAAAGAGATCATTCTTGTGGTTGTGTAATCTGATTCGATATGTCCAAATCCATGGCATTTGAAACAATTCCTGGTTGGGACAAGTTTAGGCATGTGGAATGGTTTCCCTCGTTCTCCACTCAGACCTAATGCCTCCCAAGGTGGGGTTGGCTTGGATGTTCCCCTGACTACACTTCTTAATGTAAGATCCAAGTATTGAACTCTGCCTATAAAATATGGTGGTCATCCGATAATATTCTCTCCATTTTTGAAGCTAGGGTCTGTACATTATGTCCGCAATGAACTAGTAAGTACTGGTGCTGCATATCTGGTTTCATTTGGGATCAAATAGTGATCTTATCTTTTCCATTACGCTAGTGTAGGCGCTTCAAATTTTGCCACCAAAATAATGCACTCTTCTTAAACTCGTTGGCAGTTAATTTCACCATTCCGTCTGGGGAATGTCCTGGAACTCAGAAAAAGTTCCACGGTCTGAAGCCACTTAATGAACTCATCTGGATCCAAGCGACTGTCAAATTGTGGCAAATACATCGTTTTCTCAAAATCCTAACTTCTCAGATATTTCAAGTCAATTCTTTTGAGCAAACCTTCATCTTTGAAATCGTTCAAAGACATTTCACCTCTATATCCTCTGACAAACATTTCATCTTTATAATCGAATGGAGTTTGGGTGAGCCCCCTGAATTATTTCCTTTCCTCAAGTTTATCGAGTGGTTGTAGCACTCGGTGGAGTTATCGATGTATCTCTTCCATGGTAAACTCCTGATTGACATCTAACACTTGTCTCGGACAGTTGCATGGTTAGAATTTCGCGTGCAGGTAGAGATGATGTAAGGTATAAAGATGGTTTGAGTGGAAAAAAAGGGGAAACTTTTTCTGGGAGGGTGGGTGTGCATACAGGTTTGAACACGACAGATGTTAGAACTCTATGATAGAACTAGGATTACACTAGTTCTAACACCAAATGATACCATAGTTAACCCAAACAATAATAGACAAACAAATATTATTATTAATAAAGTCAATAAGCGATTACAACTAACAAACTTGAAAGAAAAAAAACAAGAGACTCAACAATCCAACTCAAATTAGGATGGCCCTTGAGGTGGTGGTGGAGATAGGTGAGGGGTGGAAAGTGACGGAATGATGGACGAGGTGGTTGGCAAGCAGAAAACAAGTAGTCAAAAGTTTTATGTGTTCTGAACAACAAGTACATAACGGATATTGACGTCGCACGACTGTAAAAAATGATGACAGCAATGGGGGAGGCTAGAACAGCAGCGGTAGCGAAGATGGAAGGTTGAAACAAGAATGTCAACGGGTATATGGAGGATTAGAATAGCGATGGCAGCACATGGGAGGGGCTAGAACGGTGACTAGGTGGTGTTGAAGTGGTTCGGAATGGTTGGAACAACAGCCAAGGCTGCACAGAGGAGTTTCTTGTGATCGGAACAACAGCAAGGCGACAAGGGAACTAGATAAGGGCGGCTGGAATGGCAGCCAAGGAGTGGGAAGGGGGCTGGAAAGCATAAAATACAGAAAACAACCAACAAAGGCTTTTCTGAACAGTTACAACAGGGAAGTGGCAGTCAGGAGCGATGTGGGAAGATGTGAAAGGGGATAGAAGAAGATCATCACCATCTCGGAAGAGAGAAACAGCAAGAGCACCACCCAATCTCTCAAATATAGCCCTCAAAGGGAGAAGCGGATGTTGGCGACTGTCCTAAACAAACTCTCACCAAAAACTAAACTTAAAACATAAGAAAATCAAATATATGGTAAGAGGATAGCAAGTAGTGGCTCAGGAGGTCCGAACGACTCCACAACAGCGAAAAACCTGAAATGGCTTGGTCACAAAAACGACGACACACATGGTTGTGGGACAATAAAAAATGCGGAAAAGGCGTTGAACTGTAGCAGGGAGGAAATGAAGGCTCCTGAGTAGCACCTGAATAAACAAAAACTACAACTACAAATTGCTACGCCTAAAGGCAATTTCATCTTTTATAAGCCTAGGGGTAAGTTAGTCTTTTATTATTATTGCTTTTCGGTGTGAATAGTATTATTATGTTTAGGGTTCAGTTTTATGCATGAGATTGAGTCTTGTATCTTAAGTTTAGAATTTGAGAGAGATTCCTACCTCTCAAATTGTAGGAATCGGGAGAGATAGCCTAACCCTCAAATTGTAGGTGTTTATCTTATGTGTTTGCGGAAGTTTTTAGTGTTGTATTGTTTTGATTTGATGTTTTGTCATAATTTATGTGGAAAAAGTGAAAAATTTAACGTTGAATCGTATCAAATTTGTATCAAAGTATTGATCTGAAAATTTAAAAAGAAAGTAAGTTATTTGCTCAGAGAAGAGGAGCTCTTCTACTAAAAAGCAAAATAATGTTGTGTGCCTCGATATGGTCGCAGTAAGAGCTAACTGAGAAAGCAACGTGAGACTGCGACAGAACAAAAAAAGTGACAATTTTGACTTCTGGGAATTGTAGGAATTGGGCTTTGATTTGATATTCGATAAATAAAATGTGCTTGTCCTTTTTTTCTTTTGTAAAAAACATGCAAATTTTGATGTTGGATCGTAATCAAATTCGTATGAGAGCATCGATTTGAGAATCTGAAAAGAAAAGGTTATTTGCTCAGAGAAGAAGAGCTATTCTGCTGGGAAGAAAAAGATCGTTACGTGCCTCGATATAATCACAGTAAAAGCTAACTGAGAAAGTAAGGTTGGGACCGCGACATACCAAAGAAAGCGACGACGGGACTGTGGCGAATAGGCAGCGATAATCGTGAGTTAAGCTTTCCAACGACGAATGATCATGGCTTACCGAGACCCAAAACTCCATGTTTCACCTCCTCCCACGCCATCTTTGGATACAGTCATGAAAGGCCCTGACGTGAAGGATCAAGCCTTACAGAGACCTGAAACTTCATTCTCCTCCTGTTCCATCCTCACGAAACATTTGTGATTGGTGCTTGTGGGGAAGGCCAACGAGATCGTGGGTACAAGGAAGGTCGATCGACGGTATAGTTGGGTACATGGAAGGACGACATAACAACAACACACAAGAAACGCCTTCGTGACCTAGTCGGATGGCGCACAAGAGGGTGACAACTGCAATACAATGAGATAAGAGTTGGTTGAGAAGCAATACAACCATGACAAGAGCATGTGGCAAGGCGACGACGGATCTTCGATCTTCGTTGAAGACCTACAAGTTAAGCTTGTTGGGAAGCCTCGAGATTCAAGCCAATTTTTACGGACCCGATTTAAACCAACTACAGGATCACATCAGATAGATTTTGAAAATGAAAAGAAGTGAAGGCAACAAAGAAAGTAGATGATTTAGAGAAAAGTTGGAGGAAGAGACAAGTCAAATCATATTTAGGATGAAGGAAAGGTTCTTCGCCATAGAAGGAAAGTTTTCCTCCATAAAAAAATTGATTTGAGGGCCGATTCAAGAGCTTGGAGGAGATGTTCAGGAGGCTTATTGAGATGCAACACAAGACCTTGGTGGCGACTGAATTTGCAAATCCTAATCAGAGATTCTGTGGCCAAGTAGAAATGAAAAGAGATCGAACTAGAGGAACGAGAGGAACGGGAGGAAAACATCTCACATCAAGAACCCCCTCCCAGAGCTCTGATTGGGGGTAGATTAGAGATGTCTAATGGAGGCGGTTGCGCCAAAATATGGAGAAGAAATTATGCAAGAGGTATGGAGAAGGTCGGAGAAGAAATGAGAGAAGTAGAGAGAGGATGTGGTTATGATTGAAGGAGAGAGTTTTACCCTCCATACATGGGTGAAACGACAGAGGGAGAGAAAGTTGGAGTGATGATGTTAGAAGGGGAAAACACACATGGGTGGGTGTATTGAGTGGAGCGACGCTTTACAGTGAATTGGTTAGATGAGGAAGAGAAACTCATAACGACAGAGTTATGTTTGGAGGGAAAAGCCCTAACTTGGTTTCAATGGAGGGAGGTTAGATACCTGATCCGTTCGTAGGAGAAATTTAAGGATTGTTTGTTAGAATGGTTCGGAGCAATTTGGGAAGGAGAACTAAACAAAAAATTTTACGCGCCTTAAATCAAAAGGGGGCAGTCATGAAATATAAAGAAAGATTTGAACTCCCGTCGAAATGATTGAGGGAGATTTCTGAAGCAAGATTCGACGGGAGGGGGATTTCATAAAGGCCCTAAAGCCCAACAAACGGACAACACTCCAACTATTGAGACCATGGAGATTGAGAATATGGAACTAACCCAGATGGTGGAGGACAAAAGCCAGATGGAGAAGGCCAGCAGAAGCAGTGTGGATGGAACATCGTACCGAACTGTTACAACCACGACGATACCAAAAGCTCCGACAGTGGAAGTCTAGAGGGAGGTTGCATTGGATAGGAATAATGGGTCGCAACCGGGAGCAACACTAAAGCATCTTATAGAGAGAAATTCAGAAAAAGCGAGCCAAATGATTATGTTTTTGGTGTGATAAGACGTTTATCGCAGGACACCATTGCAATAATAAAAAATTATAAATTCTCATAATGCATGACAAGGAGGTAGAGGATAAAGAAATAAAAACAGCTATGGTGAAGGAAGAGGAACACTCTCACTTTTTCCCATATTGAGAACAAGTTGTCTTTTGGAGAAGAGTCATGTTAAGTTGGTGCCTAGCCTAAGGGCAATTTGTGCTTTTGTAAGGGCAAGTTAGTATTTCATTATTAAAATAAGCTTATTATGTTTAGTGTTAGGTTTTATGCATGAGATTGAGTCTTATATCTTAGGTTTAAGATTTGGGAGAGATTTCCTACCTCTCAAATTGTAGAAATTGGGAGAGATCGCCTACTTATGTGTCTGTGGGAGTTGTTAGTGTTGTTTTGCTCTCATTTGATGTTAGAGAAATAAAATTTGTGTGTCCTAACTTTAATGGAAAAAGTGTGCTGATTTTGACGTTGAATCCAATTTTGATGTTGGATCGTATCACAAATGTTCTAACAAAAAACCAAGCAACCCAACCAGAACAAACCTACTATATTTTATGAAAATGTCACACGACTTACACAGTATGAATTCATAAAATCAATATGCTTGAATTCCAAGTGAATCACATGAATAGTTAATAAAAGGTATGATGCTGAGGTTTTAAGCCTCTAAGGAGCATTTGATGTACATAGCCTTACACCCTGTATTGCAAATAAGTTATTTTCATAACTCGAGCACATGACTTCCAAGGCATAATGGAGGCAATTTAACCATTACACTAAACTCTCCCTCTGCTTAACTAAACAAACCATTAGTTTAACATTCATTTTAATTAAATATAAAAGCAGCATGAATGAATATGCTTTAAAATTTCAAAACTATGAACAAAAAATAAAAATGATAAACCTCTATAACACATATAAATCAATATTGAGACAAAAAAACATATAGGTAAAGTCCTTTTAAGGAAATCTTAAGCATGCTTCAAAAAACAATTAAATTTGATTTAAAAAAAACATAGCGTAGGTCAGCGTATATGTGCCCGTTTGAGCTTGCCGTGATGTAATATTAGTTTTCTAAGCTAATTGATAAGGAATCGTTCACGAGAAATCCGAAAACTTTAGTAACAATTTGGAAACAAATGAATTAATTTCTACAAAATCAAATTATGGCTTATCAAATTTTGACCAAAATCAAGAGACTAAACTAGCCAATGCGAATTGTAGAAGAAATAAACAATGAACAAGATTTTTAAGATGGAAAAAATCAAACCTCACATCAATAAAATATATAACTTTCCCACAAAAGAACCACACATCCATCTCGCATTGACAAGATAGAAAACTAAAAGAGAAATTTTATTCAAGCCAAAAATTTTCAATACTAATAATAAATGACTTCAGCAATTTCAAGATAATTTATAGGCACCTCATAATCTAACCTAGTGGATATGGATGGCATAAGATCATTTTCAATTTAGCTCAGATTAATCACCATAATTTCAAAACATAGCCAACTTCAGTAATTTCCAAAAAAAAAAAACAAAACAGACAAAACAGATCCTTGTCATCAGAATCAGATAACAAGGGTGGATTTAGAAGACACATGGAAGCACGCGAACTTCTAAATTGACTTAATATATATAATGATTCTTGCCCCTAGAAAAAATTAATTAATTTATAAGCCCCAATAAAAAAATTCCTAACTCCACCACTATATAATTTATATAATGCTTCTTGCCCCTAAAAAAATTAATTAATTTATAAGCCACATTAAAAAAATTCTTAACTCCACCATTATATGATCATTATCCTAAAAAATGAGAGAACAAAGGACATTCTCCCCATCAACGGAGCACAGCCTCTCTTTGAACAAAGACACAAACAACTACAGTTTATTTAGACCTAAAGACATTCAAATGACACACTGACACCTTCGAAGTAAAGATCCAATAATTAAATGCTTGCATACCAAATTTCATGAGAATTTCAAATTCAACTTAATAAAATGAAAAATAAATATAGAATGCAACTCTTCAAATCCACCTTTGAAAAGATTTTTTGAGATCAAACAAGCCAATTCTTCTCCAAATACCATCCAAGTCTAATGAATAAAATAACAACGGAATTGGTTAATAAAAAATATTTAGAGTGAGGAAACTTAAAGGCTTTTGTTAAGAATTATTTTGAAACATGAGCATAAGAGAAAATAAATTTACTATGAGAGCATTTTAATAAGTAAATAATCAAGGTATCAACTTAAAAAAAACAATTCTGCTTTTGTAAGGAGGCAAAATGGAAAAAGATGGAATATATTGGTGTACAAACTAAATCAACTAAAGTAGCACGTCTAATAAACATAGTTACAAGCAATCTTCATATTGAAAATTAGAAACATCATGTCCTAAAGCTATTTCCACCCCAACATGCATAACTCAAGCTTGTCCACAGGCATATGATCCAACAATATGAATCTCTTGTTAGCCACTTTACCGCCTGGAATTACTGGCACTTTTTGCCTCTCAAGTGTGATCGAAAATGCATGCTTAGAAGTAGCAAAGTTAACACCCATTAACGTCAAATCATCACAAATTCTTTACCATTATGTACTATTAAGTGAATCAGCTTCCTTCATATCAAAATTAAAAAATGAACAGAGTATCTAAGCAACAGAATGGAAAGACCAAAAAGGAACTGAAAGCTCACAAGATAAACCAAAGACTCACACCTCTACAAAGTTCTTTACAAACTCTCATGCTCACGAAGTATCCTTGATTACCACAAACAACAACCAAAAAAGCATTACAGACAAAATCTTCATTAAGAAACAGCCGTAACAATTTAAGTAAATGATACAACATAAAATCCATAGTTACGTTACATTCAAATAATCATAGGGAAAGCATACCTTTGCTTTAATGATCCTAAATATCTCTCATGACAGTCCTGATGCACAGCATGCCCGCAAGAGGAAATGTGAATTCCATCACAATCTTTAGGACCAAATCTAATAACTCTAGCAACTGTGCCCTTAGATTTTGATGAGAGATTGCCATGATGCAAAATATCATACAAAGAAGAGCTTTGTTGCTTAGAAGATATTCTTGATAGACAAGCAACATATTCCTGCAGCACAGAACCCGAATCTCTAGTTATATTGGAATCTACAACAGAAGTTGAGTTCTGTTCACCAGTTGTAGAATGTGAATAAGACTGGCTTTCATGTACATCTTCCATGATAGAATGGAAAAGATAATTTTCCATCAGTTCAAGGCAAAAGGAAGGATCTTTGGCATTATCCTGTGAAACCTTAGGTAGTTGAAAGTTTCCAATATCAGGAATCTGGTCTCTAATGAAATTAAAAAATGTATCGATTTCTATGGGCTCAACATCATGATCAACTTCAGGACCTGCGATCTGGGACAACTGAAGTGGAATGAATGTGCAGGGGCCAGAAGAATCAACTGACTTTAGCTTCCCAGCTGAACTGACCTCCCTGCGTAACTGCTCTGCATCTTCCCAAATTGGGGGACCTCGGTCTACAAAACTAGTTAACTTAGATTTCTGCAATCCAAAAAGTAAATTTGATTCATTTAAAATATCAAAAACTTGAGATGTACATACAATCATTTAGACATAGGGAAAGGTAAACGGCAATTTCAGCAAAATACCAACACCACCTAGAAGAGTCACCAGAACAGTGTAAACAATAAACACAGAAGAGCAAAAGAAGAAAACATAGAAGGAAGTTCGATATTCTTCACTTTTTGTAGTTTGCTGTAGCATTACCATTATGCACTCTTCCCATAATTACCAGTAGCTTCCCTTTTCCCACCAAAGCTTAATGTCATGTATCTAATTAACCAAACAAAAGCTAAAAAAAGGGCGTTCCCTGCTGACAAAGCTAAGCAAAAAAGACTAGCTTTCTTTTAATAATGGATTAAGCATCTCCTAATTACCCAATTTCTACATGGCAGTCATTGAGACATTGTCGGCCATTATTTTGAAAAGAATTATTTTTGTAAATATGAAAATAGTTTTAATATAAATATGTGTTTTTTAGTTTTTGAAAGTAATATTTTAATTTTGAAAATATATGAGACCAAACGAGTCTCACATATTAAATAGTTTGGACGGTTGAGTGCGATACCACATGTAATAGACTATCCCGAAGGATAAACAAATCACTTATAGTAAACTCAACCACCCAAACCAAGGAATTTTGTGACATCCATTTGGTCTTCAAAACCTTTTATATGAGACCGACAAGTTCTCCTATCTAATATAAGGATTAAATAGGGATTATGTTACCTGGGTTTCAATTTTTCTATAGAGGCAAACCCCTATAGTTAATTATATCTTAAATGGTCGGGGTCACTTAAGAAGACTCGATTAAGATCAATAATTCTGCTTTCAAAATTTCAAAATTTAGGTTTCCAAGATTGGACAACAGAAAATCAAATGAGAGTAGCTCAAACAGGAATAATTATTTTAAGGAATTCAAAGGAAAAAAAGAGTATGGGATATCACGAATCCGAGGAGAACCTCGGTGAACTCCCAACTAACCTATTATTTGGTTTTATGTCTTTGAAATGATGTTATTCAATGTTTAATCCTGCAATTTAATTTTAGAATTTAGGACTTACATTCGCACGATATATGATCGTGCAAATAGCCTAAAAAGGAGGATTTAGGAGGATTTACACCGTACTGTACGGTAACCTCTGGATCCTAAAAGTGTTAGGACTTATAATTGCACAACAGGGTTGTGCAAAAGCCTAAAGATAATATGTGAGGATTCACATTGCGCTAAACAAACTACCTAGAAGTCCTATGGGTTGCTATTTAATTTCTAAGGAATGGTTTAGCTGATATAGACGTGTTTTGTTGTTGAAGATGATCGTGCTACCCACAATGTTAGCTCCAAGCTCCTCGTCATAGTAGCTTCGAGTTCGATGTTAATTTTAAGTGTACATGCAATTGTTGAGTCAACATCTGCTGTCGAGTACCTCCTATGAAACCAACTACTAGTCTCCTACTTTAAGATATAGTGTGTAAAATAAACAGTAGCAGGTATAGCTAAGGAAAGCAGTGACAGCACAGTACGTATAGGAGCAATAAAGCATTTAGTATAGGAAAACAGTAGAATGTACAAATAGAGAAGAACAATGAAGTGTGTTGTAAAGTAAAGCGCTGTAAGTGTAAAACAAACATGTATACCTAAGAGGCCCGCTACTCCTTAAGTGTGATTGATGTAGCAGGTATAAATATAGTAATAGAATTTAAAAAAAAACGAACTAGCATGCATTGTATAAGTAAAAGTGAGCAACAAAAGAAACACCATCTGGAAAACTCGAGAAAAAAAAATGGCAAATGACCCACGAAGGAAAACACGAGAAAAATAGTGAATGACAGCTCAAAGAAAGTCACTGAAAACACGGGAAGATCTCGAAAAAAGACCACGAGTGCTTTACCAAAAGCTCCAATAAAATCACACGAAAAACCTGAAGAGACAAAACCGCAAGCACTCGGGTCAAGGCTAGGCTCAGATACTATATATTTATACTCAAGGGACGTCGAAGGCTATTATCGTTCACCCGAATGTATAGAGTCCGCCACTCAACTAGAAGTGTGTCCTACTAAACCTAACTTAAGAGGGTGTTCCTTAACCCAGTACTGGTAATTGACAAGTGGACAATCAAGTTACAGTACATTTAAAATTTATATTTTAGTATGTACATGAATTTCAGGCATATAAAAAGAAGTTGTATAAATTTTGTAGTAAAAATAATTTTATAAATACTATATTTATTCTTATCGTGTCGGTTCTTATCGGTTTTGAAAATTATGATTGTCCACGAGTCGATCACGCCGTCGAGCGTAGGACCGCCAACAACCTAAAAAGGTATGGGTCTCCCGCTAGTCTTTTGTCGGTGAATGATATCATCATCATACGGTTCTCCGGGTCCCTGAATTGAGTCCTGATGTCGTAGGATAGAATATCATTCTGCTCTACCATCGGTGTGTCTTTGTCATCGCCGCCCTAAGCCCCAAAACAAAACTGATCTACTTGCGACCTTGCTTGATGGTTCATATATAGCAAAAGGCTATATATGCGCACTTATACTTCGGGCATAAACACCAAAAACCTAAACCAAGAAGCAAGGAAAACAAACCAAAAAGCAAGAAACATAAAGAAAGAAAACTAACCCACCTCCAAAACCAATTTAGAAAAGAAAAACCAGAGTGGCAGGAAGGTTAGCCTAAAAGATCCAACTGGCGAGGCATTCTCGAATAGGTAAAGAGATGGAGCACACTCCCCCAAGCTAGCCAAGAGACGTCCCCAAAAGACACAATCTAGAAACCCCCAAGCTATGCCCGAATTTTTCAAATATCAAATAATCTTTCCCTTTTTCCTTTCTTCTCCCTTCCTTTTTTTTTCAATCAATTCGGCCCGCAGAATTGGGCCCCGAAATATTTCCAAACGCCTCGTACATCATTCCTCAAAAGAGGCATTCAAGCTCTTCCAAAAAACTAAAATTAAAATATTTCAATTTGCGAACATCAAAACATTTAGTTTCACCTCGAACTAAAAATTTCCAATTCAAATGGGATTAGTAACCATATAGCAAACTTTAAGAGCTCCCAAAATGACCCAAATGTCGAGTAAAATCATCCACCCTTATTTTGAATAGAGGGGACAGCAGCAAAACACAAAACCGAACACCCCCAACATCAGATAAATTTCATCAGATATGCCTCAAACAGGGAGGCGGCCAAGGAGTACAAACCAAGCCCCCAAGGCAAAATTCCAAAGCCCCGTAGCTATGTTACCATTCAGAATATATCTCAAACAGGGGGACAACCGAGAAGCTCAAAACATACCCCCAAAAATCAAATAAATCGGCATGCCTGCATTTCAAATCGGGGCAACAGAAAAGCCCAAAAACAAAAGCCCCATTATTAAATGCCCAAAGATCTCCATGCTAAAGCAATGCAACGAGAAAACAGTGGCCAAGAGAGCTAAAACATTTCCTAAAGTTTCAATACTGCAGCCCAAAGGGCTAAAATAGTCCTAAAATTTGGATATACCACCATAGCAAAAGAAACCGCAGCCCAGGGAAGCTAAACAGCCCCCAAAACCAGGATAAAACCGCAGCCATCAAAATCTCTCTTAAACAGGGCAGGCTGCAGCCTGAAACTTTACCAAAACATCGTCAAAAGATGCATTGAAAAGCCCTCAAAACTACAGCCACTTCAGCCCATAAAAACAGCATTTTTAAAAGTTCTAAACTTAAACCAATTCAACTCACAGAACATAATTTTAAAAGCTCTAAACTGAAATCAATTCAGCCCACAAAACATGTTTATAAAAGGTTCCTAATAACTATCACCAAGACAGGGCAAAACCGCAGCCCAAAAGAGACTTGAAACAGTCCCAAACACCTCCGAAAACTGCAGCTCAAATAAATCGCAAAAGACCCCCTTAGGCAACAAAAACATCTTCAAAAGCCGTAAGATATACTTCATAAATGTAGCTCAGAAGACACCAAATTCATAGAGAATTTGGGAAAGAATGCTGAAATTCAGGTGTTATAAATGTAAACACATAAGAATTGGGTGGTAGACATGTAAAAGTTGCAATTTAGGTGTTAAATATGTAAATACATAATGATTGGGTGGTGGGAACGTAAAAAAAACTGCAGCTCACCAATCCTATAACCATTCTCATTCTTAACATTAAACTCAATTAGTTCTTAAAGCGACTTTAATTTCCTAATTTCAGGTGCATTAGAAAATGCATTCAGTAGCAATTCCGAGTGACGCGGACTAGAAGGATCATTTTAAAAAAATTATATTTAGGGGCAATTCCAAGTGATACAGATTAGAAAGATCATTCATATCGCCATGCAAGAAATCATCAGAGCAAAATTGCCAAAATACATCTTTATAAATTATGAGCAAATTAAACCCAAGGCATGAAAGTAGAATAAAACAGATAATTCCTTCAAAAGCTTGAAGAAAGGAGGAAGAGGGTTACCACTTGCTGCAGATCCAAGGCAAATTCAAGAACAATCCTAAAAAAAATCAGCAGCACTTCCCTTAAGAACTTTGATGGAAAAGCACAAGACTCCTAACCCAAAAGCTTCAAGAATACAACAGTGAAAGCACACGACTAATAGGGGATAGGAAGGGTCGGGCAGGGGGCAGCTCACGACTGGTGAGCCGTTCGGTCGAGCGGCTCACGCAGAAGAGGAGCCGAACGTTGGGAGCTCGCGATCGAACCAGGAGACATGTGAGCTAGGGTTCTGCTCGGGTGCGGTCGATCGCTGGAGAGGAGAAGGCGATCGGGTTTCATCGCGAGGGATCGCATGCATGCAGGAGAGGAACGCGGGAGCTAGGGCACGCCCGAGACTCTCGGTCGAAGGAGGGAAAGACTGAATCGGGTGCGTGTTGACCTCATTTTTGAGGTCATTTCTTTTTCATTAAGGTCTTGGGATCTAGCTCTAGGAGTTCTTAATGATAATCTTAGAAAACTAGAATTAAGACCCACCTTTTTAGAAATTCTAGCCACTTTTTATTTTCCTTTGATGTCTAATATTTTTAGCACAAGATCATCGTCTTATGAACAAGCGGTTATGTGATATTTTGCGAAGACTCAAGAGAAAAGTTCCTAATAGGACTTCAAGCCTTAGGAAAACATCGTCACGACTTTTTTGTCGCATACACACACCAAATGCACAAAATTCACAAAATTGCACGAAATCGAACTTCCATTAAGCCCGGGGGACATGTAAAAATGTGTAAAAATGTGAACTTCTCTGGATGACCTCCGACGACAAATCGGACTGCGCCAACGCGTCCGGGATACCAATTTTAGTAGGAAAGGACACCCATATTGCCATATTTTTGGCACGAGAAAATTGACGCGCAAATCGATGAATTCGTCGCGCAAATCGATGAATTCGTAAAAATGACCTCCGACGTCGAATTAGACCGCACCAGCGCGTCCGAAACGTCAAAATTACCTAAAAGGAACATCCAATTTGCAACGATTTCACACACGAATTAAAATGTGCAAATCAGATTTTTACTTTAAAAATTAAGTATTTTCATACTTATATTTTTAATTATATAATATTTATAAAACCCTAATCTCTATTTCCCCTTCTCCCGCACGATTAAACTCTCCATTAGATCAGTCTTGCGCTCAGCTCATCTCCCCCTCGTCTGTGCCCGTGCCCTAGCTCCTCCAATCGGCCGCACCGAAACCAATCGAGCGGCGCCATGGCTCGCCTCTCCCTCTCGTTCACTCGCAATCCAGGCGGATCCCTAGGGGGTCGAACTGAATCTTCCCCAATCGGCATCCCGAATCGCGAATCTTCGCTGTCCTCTTACTCGCCGAACTCCTCTCCTCTCTTGGCCGAAGCTTTCGGTCCCCACTGAAGCCCTGGCTAAAAGCTTCCACGCCGTGTCACGCGAGCTGCTCCTCTGCGACAAAGCCTCGCCTCTGTCATCCTCTCCCCACGCCAGGTTTGTCGCTTCTCTTGGCTCGGCTCACCGCCCAGGTGAGGGATGGTATTCTTCCTCCTCCCTCTTTTGCTATAAAAATCTCATTTGGGGAGTTACTTAGGGTTAGCCAAATTTTATTTTGAGTGGGGGAGGTGCTGTCATTTTTGTGTCTCGTTTCTTCATTCTGTGTGTGTGTTTGAGGCATTGTGAGGGCTTTGCCTTCTCTTGGGTAAAGTCTGAAAGGAGAGGAGTGGCTTTTGTGCTGTTGTGAGGCTGGTTCTTTCTCTTTGCTGTCCGAGAGACTGTTTTCTTTCTTCTTTACTGTGGGAAGTTTTGGAGGAGAAAGCTCTACTAACATCTTATCTAAAATTTGATTTTCGTGTGTTGGGGTGTGGAGCATCCATTGGTAAACCGTTGGTGGTTGTGTGTGAAAAGGATTGTAAGAAGTTTTCTTTTGCTAAAAAAAGGGGAGGGTGTTCTTGAGAGAAGATTTTTTTTTTAAGAAGAAATTTGGCATTTTCTTTCTTCCTACTTCACGGTTAGCAAACGAATTTATTCCTTCTCTGTTGTTCGAAAGAAATTTGCCTTCCTCTCTGTCGTTCGAAGGATTTGCGGCTTGAGGGAACTAGAAATCCGAGAAAAACTTTTGCGTGAGGCCTTCAGGAGAAATTTCTGTGATGCTTTCTTCGATCTTATTTTAGTACTTTGCTTTAAGTCTACACTAAAGAGGTATTCTTCTCCTTTCCTCTATTTTATATCATTTCGGATGGCATAAAAATATTTCCAGTTTTTTTTTTTAAAGCGTGAAGAAGCATGGTTTGTGTATGTTCAGTGATTTATGCATGAAATAGTCTTCTTGAACATCAGAATATAGCATACCATGATTGCTTTCTCTTCTTCTATGCTTAAGACATATGATATGCATGATAAATGAAATCATTGGAAGAGTAGTCTAGAAATGCATTTTTATTCCTTAATTAATGTCTATGGAAAAGCATGTTTGAAGGTTGTCTCTACTACTTTCGTTGTTTGAAATATTTTGAAGTATGAAATGCATGCTGGAACTTATTTTATGTCTATGAAAAAGCATGCTTGAGGGATGCCTCTATTACTTTCGTTGCTTGAAATATTTGGAAGTATGAAATATATGCTGGAAATTATTTTATGGGATGGAAAGAAAGCATGTTTGGGCTTATATTTTTATTCCCTTTTGCTGCCCCTCATCAAAATATATACAGGAAATTATATTTATGAGCTGGAAAATGTATGTGGAGCTCATATATTGTTTCTCTTGCTGTTCTTTAATGAAATATATGCTGAAAATTGTTTTGAGAGTTGGAAAAGACATGTTTGAGGCTCATTTCATGATCCTCTATTGCTTCCCCCTTGCTAAAATACATGTTGGAAATTGCATTTTACTTAACTTATTTGGTATGCTCGGTTGGCCATGTTCTTGGGCTCGTTTTGGGCTCCTTTTGGCGATTTATGGGGGCTGAAACGTTTTACTGTTGGGATTATTCCTTAGGCCTTGGTTTGCCCTCCTTCTTGTTGGCTTCGGTTTGCCCCTTGTGCTGGGCTCGGTTGGCTTTGTTGAGAAAATAGTTTGGTGGTTGTTTTTGCTCACTCCCTGGTTTTACATGTGAGCTTGTTTGTGGTTAAATTGGGGTGGATTGGGTGGCTATTTTGCTCTCCCCCCTAGTTCTATTTGTGAGCTTATTTGTGAGTTTTTGATTTACTCCTTGCTGGCTTCGGTTTGCCCCTTGTGCAAGGCTCGGTTGGCTTTGTTGAGAAAATAGTTTGGTGGTTGTTTTTGCTTCCTCCCTGGTTTTACATGTAAGCTTGTTTGTGAGTTAATTTGGGGTGGATTTGGTGGTTGTTTTGCTCTTCTCCCTAGTTCTATTTGTGAGCTTATTTATGAGTTTGTTTGAGGCTAGTTTGGTGGCTGTTTTGCTCCTTTTCCAGGCCTTAGTTGTGAGCTAGTTTAGAGTTTAATTAAATCTTATTTGGGGGCTGGTTTGGTGGCTGTCTTGCTCCTCTTCCAGGTTCTACCCGTGAGCCTCAATTGATGTGTGTTGCCTTACGGTTCTCTTTTGTTGTCTTTTACTCGTGACCCCTGTATGTTGTGATCAATGTTGGGATTGGTTGGAATTTGATTTGTTCCTTATTTTAGCCTGGTCATGAGCTTCCCCATATGGTTCTTTTATGATTAATTAAAGCTCAAATAAAGATAGGTTGATACCTATTGTGTTGATTTTGGGTATTGTTTGGTGTTGTTGCCTTTGGAGCCTTCCTTCTGGCCCTTACCCGTGAGTCTGTTATGATGTTAGAGTCTTACTCGAGAGCATTTTTTTTACACCATGTTGAATTTATATCTCATTATAAACTTTTGATGAGGTTGGGATTAAATTATTTTTGACATCGGTATGTTTTTCTAGAATACTAGAAAATTACTTTTTCCATTAATTAGTGTCTCTTCTTTTATGAAATGTAAAAGGGCTTGTACAATTTCATTTAAAATGTATATATATAGGGTTAATGTAAATTGAATTTATAAAGGGGTTTGGAAATCCATAAAATTGCCGCTTTGAAAGGATATCCTTCTCGGGATTGATCCGATCATTTTCTTTTTAACGAATTTAAACGTTTTAGGCCGATACATTCATGATTTATTTTAAGCTTTACTGATTTGGCTTGGTTTTAAAAATAGATCGGTCTCCTGTTCGTTTGTTTTGTTTTCTTTTTTTTTATTTTAACGGTCAAGTTAAAAATAGGAATTTCCGATTTAATTATATTCAGAAATGATTCAGTCTTAAGGGAAATATGAGGGAAAGAAGGGAGAGAAAATTAAAAATAAGATTTAGAACTTCAATGTGATAAAACCTAAAGGGGGATAGAATAGTTAACCATCTACCGTTCCTTTTTGAATATGAAAGATAAAACTGAAAATTGGAAGAATATTTGGGAATTGGAAGAAAGTGAGAGTTTAGATAACAATTAGGGACATGGATTGAAAATATTAGTAGACCTGCACTTAGGTCCCTTAAGCTTTGAATAAACTTAAATCCAACTACCCTAACTAGGTTTGAAGCACACTTCACAACCCTTTTGCCAAAACTATAGGTTTACCCCTTAGGTTTTAGGAGCTTGATGGTGAGCTAAACTTAATCTAAAGAGGTTTGAGGGTTAGTTGAAAGACAGTCAGTTAAAATTAGACACTTCAAGTAAACTAAAGTATATGCTTCCTAGATCTTAGGAGCACACCTTGAGAGAGTCCATCCTCCTAATTTTCAAATGATCCTAAGAAGCCAGACATCTGACCCTAGTTCATGAGATAACTAGGACACTAGGCACGAGGGTGCACTAGATTGTGATTCATGACTGATTTAATTAGATCAAATAATGAAATTCTTACCTTAACTTGACCAAAACTACCCAATTGACAATTGGGGACATCTCAATATCACATATAAATTTCTTATTTTTGGCCCTTTATATGTGGTATTGTATTTTATTTTATTTGTTTGTCTTCTTCCTACGATTTACCTATTTTTTTTCAAATCTTTGTCAGGTCATACTTTCCTCTCTTACACAGCGCATAATAGCTGAACTTAAAGGAGCAACGAGTCTCCCAGGTGTATAAGTTTGATTTACATTACAGTATTTTCTTTTATAAGCATGTTGCTGTCCTTCTTCTTTACTGTACACTACATTGTTGTTTTTCTTTCACACTGCATATTTTACTGCTTAGTTTTTGTACTATGTCTTAGTTTAGAATAACCTAGTGGTTAGGTGTATTTTCAAAACCAAAACTAAACCAGGAGGTGCTACTACGAGGAGTTTGGAGCGAACACCGTGGGCAACACGACGAAGAACAACCTCAAGTTGGATCAGCAAAACATCAAAACACATCACATAAACATCTTCACATCACCTATCACTTCATTTAGTTTAAATAACAACTCATAGGACACCCTTCAGGCTTTTGCACAACTCTGTTGTGCAATTATAAGTCCTAACACTTTAGGATTCTGAGGTTACCGTGCGGTACGGTGTAAATCCTCCTATCTTTTTAGGCTATTTGCACAGTCCAATATTGTGTAAACATAAGTCCTAAATCCTAAATAATTTGCAGGATTGAAATATCAAATTAAATTATTTCAAAGACATAAAGCCAAACAATAGGATAGTTGGGGCATCTCCTGGGTTTCTCCTGAATCTGTGATATCCCCTACTTTTCTTTTCTTTGGATTCCTTAAATAATTGTTCCTATTTTGAGCAATCCTCATTTGATTTTCCAATGTCAAATCGTGAAAACCTAAACTTTGAAATCTTGAAAGCAAAACCACCTGATCTTAATCGAGAGTTTTCTTAAGTGGCCCCCAGTCATTTAAGATGTAATTAACTATAGGGGTTTGCCTCTATAGGGAACCTGGAACCCAGATAAAATAAACCTATCTAATTTCTTTTATGTTAGGCGAGGGAACTTGTTGGCCTTTTTATAAAATATTTCGCAGACTAAAATGGATGTCACAATTTTTTTAGTCTAGGTGATTGAATTCTCATTACAAGTGATATATTTATCCTTCGAGATAAGTATATTAATTGTAGTATTGTATTCAATCATTTAAACTATTTAAAATGTGAGACCCGTTTAGTCTCACCTATTTTAAAATTAAAATGTTACTTTTGTTACTTTTAAAAATGTTACTTTTAAAAATCAAAAGGGTTATATTCATATTTAAATTATTTTTAAATCACAAAATCATCGCTTTATCAAATTACGAAGTTAAAAACGGCCGACAGTGCGTGAGTTCGGTGAAATAGGTTTAAAACAAGGATTTTGTTATTATTATTTTTTTTTATTTCGTTTTACTTTATTGTGTTATATTATTTAATTATATTAATTAGCGTGTGATTTATTCGTGCTCGGAACCTTAGCAAAGTGGGTATCCTCTGGGTAAAATTGACGCTCCAGACTTACTAGCGCAGTTCGTTTCATCATTCGAGGTCGTTCGGATAATTCACCGATTTGCGTGTGATTTGCTCATGTGCAGAATCATGACAATATGAGTGTCCTCCCTAACTAAAATTGACGTCCCGGACGCGCCGGGCAGTCTAGTTCGTCATCGAGGGTTGTCTGGACAAGTTCACATTTTTCACCCTGTGTATGTGAGTGTGTTGATAAAGTCTTAAAGAAATTTTCCTAGGGCTTGAGATACTATTGGGAACTCTCTTTAATTTCTCACATGTTGGTCCTTCACCACTCAACCAAATGATAATGATTTGAGACCACCCAGGCAAGACACCACAAGAGAATCGGGAAGTGGTTCAAATTTCTATAAAGGGATAGGTCCCAACTCTAGTCCTCTAAGATAGTCAATATGAAGCCTTAGAGCTAGATCCTATAATCTAACTAGAGAAGAAATGACCTCAAAATGAGATCAACAGGCGTTGACGAATACAAAGCCAGTTTCTGCCAAGTTGTGTGTTGTTGCAGGAGGTTCGTTGTAGATCATTGTCGGTCCAAATAGCTTCCAATTTGGACATCCCCATCCATTATCTTAGACGTTGTCTATTCAGGTTGAATTAACTGACGGATATCCCAACTATTCGAATGAAGATTGGTAGGATGGGGCTTAAATTTTGATGTTTTATTTTAGGAAGACAGGCTGAAGACAAGGTGGAGCACTAGTTTATAAGCTAAGGCGCCAAATATCATCACGATCTTAATGGGACAACAATAACATTTACTAAATTTTAACTAAAATTTAGAGCATATTGAAAGTTAAATGCTTGGCCACAATTTGACCAACATTGAACGCGACATCCCGAAGATGTTGACCAGTTTTTTGTTTCATCCGATTTTTAGCTTGTAGCATGTTGTAATGGAGATGGTGAAGATGGAAATGTTGAAGTTTGAAGCACTTTTTAGTAGTTTTGCAATTCGTCAAATTGACAACATAAGGATAGGTTATCGCCAATGATTGTGCAATGCTTAATCGTTTCAATAGAAGATTGGAAGGAAGTGTTGTAGGAGAGTTCCGCCCATGGCATATAGTAAGTCCAGCGATTGGGGTAATCAAGAACATAGCAGCAAAGGTATTATCCGAAGAACCTACCAGTGATGTTGATTCAACTGTGTTGCTGTGGAGTAGTTTAGCCTCCATTTAACTCAATATATCTCAACAAAATATGCTCGTAAAAACATGATCCCAATCGGAGGTTAAAACCTTTGGTTCTCTATGTGACAAACTACCATTGATGCTTTGAAATTGGCAAGAAGTGGTATGAAGTGAGTGTAAATGATTAGACGATCAACAATGACAATGATTTTAGCCTTGCCCTGTGATCAAGGTAAACGACTGATGACATCCATGGTAAGCTCGTTACACACTGCCTCTGTGACGTGTAGGAGGCCAACAGGGACAAGGGGTTGATATATAGTTGCTAAGTAAATTAGGCATGAATGACAACAAAATCAAATTTGATGCATGGATGCAAGTACCAAGCAGCAATTAGCATAGTATACTAAAAACAAAGAAAACAAACGGAGTCAAATCAGAATACTAAAGTGACACAAGAAGTGGAGTATCTATTGGAGATTAGATAGTAAAAAATAAACTTCAATGGCGTTAAAAGACGAAAGTTATCACAAATAAATAAAGTAGATTAATTAACCTAGAACAATTAGAAATACAAACGGTATAACAAAAATAACATAACCAAAATTCTCATAAAAAAAAACTTCGATGAAAGAGTTGCATCTTTAGGAACATTAAAAAAAAAGGTTGATTTTCATGAAATAAGCCTCAAATGGTTGGGATAAGCTTAATGATGAATGATTAACATTCTGACTAGTGAAACCATGATTTAATGTTTACATTGATCTTCATTTCCTAGTTATTATCAACTCAGGCCAAGTGTTTATGAAGAACATGGACCTTAGAAATTGTTTAAAATATTACTAATAACCTAAATTTGCAATTTTTTTACAATATTGATAAACATCTTAGACACCAGGGCTTCTTTCAATCTCTCACACACTCATCGTGTTATAATTGCAAGCCAAAGCAGTTGCTCAATATTTTTTTTGTACAATTTTTTTGCCCAGCTTGTAGACATTTTACTTTTGACCTTCTATAGATCAGGAACAGAAATTGGCGCACCGAGGTTTTTCCAAAACTTTATCAGTCCTACCAACTAAAGAATTATCAGTTATACCTCATAGTAATAGAACAACAAACTTCGGTATCTGATTTTCATTATTTTTTGTTGTAAAGCATCCTCCAAAAACGAAATATATATGTGAAGGCATAACTCAAGAGTAGATAGTCATCAAAACGTTTAATACCTGGAGAAGAATCAGTAAACATAATGGACTTGAAGAATCAGGATCATGGCACAGAGAGCAAACAGGTAATGACTGTTCTCTAACTTCAACTTTCTCAAAAGATTCCTTCTTCTTGTACGATTCTTGCTCAATGTTATTGGAGCTAAGACTTTCAATAAATTTGGACTGCTCTGCTTTCATTTTTTCCTGCAAAAAAAGCAAGAGATACACCTACCCTTATCCCAGTGGTCACAATCACAGTAAAAGCATGAATTTACTTTCTCAGCACAGCAGTGTAAAAAGATGCTTTCTCCGGTAAATAGATTAGTTCTATGATCACGTAAACAAGACTATCTATAACAGTTCACAATCAAACCTTGACTTTATATTTCACGATATCAACAGCTTCACCAATCATCACATTTAGGAGCGAAAGAAAAAACTATAATAGAAATTATTCTGTCAAGAAATCAATTTCCTTCAATTTTGAAAACCTCTGAATACGCATATGCAGAAACTCAAGGATGGCTACGCGGGAAAGAGAAAACGGAAGAATTTAATTAAAGCGGTTAATATTGATAAACAACTACAGATTGCTATCATATTGGCAGTAAACTCAAAATTCACAAAAAAATGCATACAATCTAACAAAACAACCAGACCTCATGCACAGTACCAATCAGAAAATAGAACCACCATAAAAATTTGATTGATAATGTTGTGATGTACTTGAAGCAAAAGAAGAAAATAATGGAAGAATGGTTTTGCAACTCTGTTACCTAGGTCATCAAACAAGAAAAGAGTTCTCATTTCCAACACTAATTAAAATTACCTTAAAACAAGCTCATTAGATGCAAACTAAAAGTAACAAATTACCAAAGGAATTCTACATTAGGAAAGGAAAAAATTGATATAAAGTTGCTAAAACATACCAATATGGCCGCCTGACGCTGCCGTGCTTTTAATTTTCTCTCATCTATGTCAGTGTTCAATGCCAAACTCTGATTAGCACAATTGACTTGTGGCTCATTACAGATTACACTAGGAGCCAAACGCTGGAGCTCAGACATACAATTAGCATTTAACTGTGCAAACTTCTTCAGTAAAGCCTCAATCAAAGAAGAAATGTTACATTGGCTTGTCTCAGAATACACATCATCAGTTTGTTCCTTGTATTTCCTCATTAAGGAAACTAACAATGATAGCATGCTTTGATTTTTCCAGAGCACAGATACACTGCAGGAACCCAAATCAAATTCTTCACTAGCACTGGTTAGTATTGGAGGAGGATCATCAGTAAGGGAAAGTTGTGTTTCACAGATATTTAATGCTAAGGAAACCAAGTGCAATGCTGTAATGAGCACTGCGTCTGGAGCTCGGGAAATGGATGATCTCTCGGAAAAACAGGCATAAAAAAAAACAACCCGAACAATTTGGAGAACCATTTTTGATGTAGCTATTCTACATACACAAAATAGAGGCTCAAAAATAGGAGTCCATCTCGGTAGCTGAGCATTCAAGGCAGACACTTTACAGAAACGGAAGAATCTCTCCTCCGCAACTTGTAGATCTCTTGAGCCCCAACGAGGATGATACAGGTCCAGTTCTTTCCAATATGCTTTTCGTAGTGAATACTTTCCCTGGAATAAAAAAATATATATAACTAAAACGCTGTATCATAAACATTATAAAACTAAAAATATAGTCTATAGTGGTCAGGAAAAACCTGCTTCATTCCAGATGGATTGCTGTATACTGCAAGCAGGTCAACAGCATTTTGGAGTTTATCACTCTTAGACAGATCCCGAGGCAGAGATTTAACTAGCTGGCTATGAGTTGCATCACCAATAGCCAACCTATAAACCAATTCTCTCTGTAGATTTGCAGCCGTAGATGACCCACAAAATCTACGTTCTTTAACAATGCGTATGAATAGAGTAAGCATTTCTTGTACTAGGACGGATTCATACCTGAAATGAACTCTTTCATGATGCATTCAATTCCTGAGATTGTTTATACAAGAGCAATTCATGCTAACTTTTAGAGGTTATAACCCAACAATGCATTGAAAAAAAAAAACAAGGCGTGCCTATACATAAATTTTATAAAGGAATACTACAGAAACTTGACTAAAAAAAGCCACATCAAAAGGCTAGTGTTTTAAATAATCAACAAGGTATGAAAACATTGAAGAGGTAAACAGCTAGTACATACAAACAGGCAAGTAGCAAAAAAACATGCAACCACTTCAGCCCTATGAAGCATTTGAAATTTCAAACACAACATAAGCATCAAATACAGCAACAACAACAACAACAACAAAGCCTTAACCCCACTATGTGGGGTCGGCAACATGAATCCTTTTAACATGAATCCTTTTTCTTAGTGTCATATTTTCATTTAGTTCTAGTAAATTAAGATCATTTTTTATACAATAAGCCCAAGTCTTCCTAGGTCTACCTCTGCTTTTCTTAACACAAATCAAATCTAAAACATCTACTCTTCTAATCGGATCATCAGATGGTCGACGTTTAATGTGAACAAACCATCTAAGACGACTTTCTCTAATTTTGTCCGTCACAGGAGCTACACTAACGCTATCATGGATATATTCATTTTGCATTTTGTCCCAAAGTGCAAAGCCACCATCCACCTAATCATTCTCATCTCGGCAACGCTTAACCTATTATTATGCTTCTCTTTTAAAGGCCAACATTCAGCGCCATAGAGCATTGCAGGTCTCACCATTGTCTTATAAAATTTTCCTTTCAGTCTAAGCGGTACTTTTCTATCACACAAAACGCCCAAAGCATTCCTCCACTTCAAGCAACCAACTTGAATCCTACCATTAACATCCTCATCTATATTACCATCACTTTGAACAACAGACCCAAGATATCTAAATCGTTTATACCTTTTATACCTTTTAATAATTTGAGTCACACTTCTGTCACTAAAGCTACTATTACTAAAATTGCATTCCATGTATTCAAAATTAGGAGCCAAAGTTTCAAAATAAACCTCATGAGAAAGCCACATATTTTGGCCAATAATCCATAATTCAAGATTTTCCTGAGCTTTTTCTCTCGTTTTATCCATGAGAAGGATATCATCAACAAAAAGCATACACCAAGGTACATCCTCATGTAGATGTCCAGTAAGACCATCCATAACTAAAGCAAAAAGATATGGGCTTAAAGTCGACCCCTGATGTAATCAAACAGAAATAGGAAAATATTTGGTCAATCCTCCTTCAGTTTGAACACAAGTAACAACTC